>NC_055694.1:4039273-4189273 GCF_017639745.1 Melanotaenia boesemani | reverse complement strand
ATTTCTGCTTTTGCCTCAGATACAAAAACGAGCTAAAGACAAAAGAGGAGGAAGAGAGGAGGACGTGCTGCATATCTGTGGTGTGTGAATCCATTAACACACATCCCAAGCCTCCTCATCTGTCCATCCCTTTATCTTTCTCTCCATCCGCCCCTCGTCCCAATTCAATAAAAGGAGGAAATTAGCCGGGATGCTTCCTGGCAGGAGGCGGTGGGTTGGTAGGGATGGGGGAGTGTGCAGACAACATGGAAATGGGTAGAAATGGGTGAGGAGTGAGGAGGAGGAGGAGGATGTGGACATGGCAGGGCGGTGGCTCTGTCTGGCTGAGGTTTGGAGGAAGACAGAAGAGTGAGAGAAACAGAAAGGAAAAGGATGAAACAGAGACTGCGAGTGTGTAGATGTGGTAAAAACCAAACTGAGGAAATTTGTAGGTGATGATGGGAGTTTGTGGGGTGGGGGTTTGAAGAGAGGGAATTAAAAAGGGAGAGTGACGTGGTTCATTATCATTTATAGTCTCCCTCTTCTCTGCTTTATCTGCCCATTACTTCAGCTACCTCTAGAGGAAAGACATTTCATTAGTTTTTGGAGGAGGGGTGTGTGTGTGTATTCCTGTGTGTTTTTGTCTATGTGTGTGTTAAGGGGAGATAGGCTGGGGGTTGGTCTGCTAGAGCCACTGAAAGACAACAGAGAAAAGGTTTGGAGATGAAAGCCTGGTTGCTGGTGATGCCTGGAAACAAGCGACTAATTATTTGTAAGCTGTGGCATAAAACAACAGAAATACTGCTGTTTGCACACAGACGGTAAAAAACCGAAACTCTGATTCACTTTCCTATTTTTAGATCAATTAAACTGCAGCATGTTGGTGACATCAGAGGATTTCATGATTCTTCATGTTAACAAATGTGCAAGTTTTATGGGTAATTGCGCAACAAATCATAGAGTTGCGTTCCGAAACCTTAAAACATACAACCCCAACTCCAAGAAAGTCGGGACGCTGTGTAAAATCTAAATAAATTCAAAACGTAATGATTTATTAATCTCATCAAGCCATATTTTATTCCCAGTAGAACATAAACACCATATCAGATGTTAAAATTGAGACATTTTAGCATTTAATGGAAACTGATAGTCAATGTGATGGCAGCAACACATCTATAAAAAGTAGTTCCAGGGTGATGTTCAGCACGGTGTAAAAAGTAGTTCCAGGGTGATGTTCAGCACGGTGTAGCATCCCCTCTTCTTCTAACAACTTTCTGGAAATGTCTGGGAAGTGAGGAGACCAGTTGCTGGAGTTTTAGGAGAGGAATGTTGTCCCATTCTGGTCTGATGCAGGATTCTAGCTGCTCTACAGTCCTGGACCTTGGTTGCTGGATTTCTGCTTCCATGATGCTCCAGATGTTGTGTATTGGTGGAAGGTCTGGACTGCAGGCAGGCCAGTTCAGCAGCCAGACTCTTCTGCTGTGAAGCCATGCTGCTGTGATGGATGCAGGATGTGGTTCAGCATTGTCTTGCTGAAACCTGCAAGGCCTTCCCTGAAAGAAATGTTGTCTGGATGGGAGCAGATGTTGCTCTAAAACCTCCATGTACTTTTCAGCATTGATGGAGCTTCACAGATGTGGAAGCTGCCCACGCCATAGGCACTAATGCAGCCACATCCCATCAGAGATGCAGCTTTTCACCTGCCCACTGATAACAAGTTGGATGCTCCTCCTCTAGTCTGCAGGACACTCCTTTCCAGATTTACATTTTTATCCATCTGACCACAGAACAGCTTTCCCATCGCCTCAGACCATTTTAAATTAGCTTTGGTCCAGAGAAGGCCGCAGTGTTTCTGGATCCAGTTCACATCTGGCTGCTTCTTTGCTTGGTGGAGCTTTAACATGCATTTGTGGATTTCAGGGTGAACTGTGTTCCCACAGTGACAGTGATTTCTGGAAGTCTTCCTGAGTCCATGTGGTGATTTCCAGTAGAGAATCATGTCTGGTTTTAATGCAGCGTTGCCCCAAGATCACCAGAATCAAGTTTGACTATTGGCCTTGTTCCATGCACACAGAGGTTCCTTCTAATTCTCTGAATCTTTGATGAAATTTATACACTGTAGATGGTGGATCTACAAAGTCTGAGGAACATTTTTCTGAAATTGTTCTACAATTTTTAGAATCACTTTATCTCAGATTGGTGAACTTTAGTCCATCTTTCCACCTGAGAGACTCTGCCTCTCTGAAATCCTCCCTTTATACCCAGTCAACTTACTGACCTGTTGCCAGTTGACATAATTAGTTGTCAAATTCTCCTCCAGTTGTTTTTTTACTTTTAGCAGTTACTTTTCCAGTCCTTTGTTGCCCCAGTTCCAACTTTATACAGACGTGTTGCTGCCATCAGATTAAAAATAAGCTCATACTTTACATGAAATGATAAAATGTCTGATTTAATATCTGTTATGTTGTTTATGTTCTACTAGGAATAAAATAAGTGTAAATGAGATTCACAAATCATTGCGTTCTGCATTTCCACTTTACAAAGTATCACAACTTTCTTGGAACTGCCGAAATCGGCAGATGGTCTCATGGCACATTAAATTAATTTAAATTACTTTATTTGCCCTTTTTACATCGGGAGATTTGATATATCACACTCTAAAGTATCTGAGGAGAATTTTTTTTCCTCTGCTTGATTCAGACTTTAAAAACCAGCCTTGCACTTTCTACACCATCCTCCCTGACCACCTCCTTTCACCTCCTGCAGCAAATGAAGCAGCTCCTCTCATTTCATTTGCATCAGCAACATAATTGGGGAAAATAAGAATAAATGCAGCACACACACACACACAATTTCCTGGAGCTATGGATTGAGTTATTGTAGTACAGCTGCAGTTAATAACAAGGTGAAAATAAAAGTCACAAATGAAGTCAAGTACTGGTCAATCTCTTCTTTGCTCAAAGCCTTCAGGGTGGGTTTCCACCTGGGGCGTGACCTTTAGCCCGCCTTATCCTCTCACCATCTGCCCCGGTTCTCTGGTGTACTCTGCCCAATAAAGTAGAAATGCCATGGAAACAGAAGTGCAAGTAAAATCCCCCCGGTGCTCTCTAAGTGTACATATGTTAGAGCACAAGGCAACATTAGAGCTTTGTTTCACCTCACTGTTTCACAAAAGGAATATAAAAGGTTTGAATAAAGAAACTGATGGTGTGTTAAAGAGGTTGATTAAAACCTGGTAACACAGACCTATCAAGGATCTGTTTTGAGTTTTCATGCTTGTATGTGCTGTAGACTTAGAGAGCACTGAGGGGATTTAACTAGAAACTCTGTTTCCGTGGTATTTCTTCATAATTGGACAGTATAGATCAAAGAGAGCAAGTCACTGAAAACATGCTTGATTTAGTTCCAGTTGAAACCAGCGCTGACTGACTTCTTTAAACAACGCTAAGTGTGTTCACAGGCCATGCAGCCTATTCAAGGAAAGCAATAAGCAGCTTTCAGCTTCCTCTGTACTTTGTCCTATGCAGGCATGCATCTGAACTCACTTTCACCCTCTGCCTATAGGTGGCAGGTTTGTCATGGAAATACACTAAATTGACAAAAACAAGGATGGAGATTTCCTGCTATTGTTACTGTGGTTGTTGTGTGTTTCCATGGATAATCTTGTGTGAAAGTAAGTGTACAACAGAGAATAAACTTTAGCTGAATAACTTCAATTTAAACTGGCTCTGAATTTTAAGCCTTTGGTTTGTCTAAAAAATAGAACATTTATTAGTAAAACAATAAATCCAGTGTTCTTAAACATTTACTGGTATTATTGTTAAGTTGTGGACCTACAATCTAGCACATTATTTTAAATAAAAACGGCAATTTCTTATAATTATGATAATAATGATAATCTCTCTATCTGTCTATCTGTCTATCTGTCTGTCTGTCTGCCTGCCTGCCTGCCTGTATAATATATATATATACACACGTTTTAGTCTCTGAGACTGAAACATGTGAGTTTTTAGCCTCAGAGAAAGAGATGACTTTCAATTAAAAAATTTGGCAAATTTAGAAAAAAGAAAAAAAACTGAAAATATCTAAATATTTTTAATTTATCTACTTCAGAAAAACAGAATTTTTTCCAAAGATTATCTAACAAATTTAGAAATAATGATGTGTGTGTGTGTTTGTGTGTGTGTAATTAAAAAAGATTTTCTCTTTTAAACAAATATAGGAAATCTATTTGTGAAATTATCTAATTAATTCAGAAAAAACTTCAGTAGTAGAGCACAAGATATCTCTCTCCCTCTCTCCCTCTCTTTTACGGTCTGTGACGTCAGCGTCGATGGCCCCGCCCCCTCCGGTTGACACCGAGTCTTGAGGGTCCCGCTGTGTGCTCTCACTCCCTGCCTGTATACAGCAGGATATACTGTTCATTTAAATTAGAATACAGAAAAATACTGAGGGCGAATAAAAAAAACAATAAACACAAATAAGGAAAAGAAGCCAGCAAGGCGGCAGCGGTCCACATTTCTGTTTGTAATCCTGCAGAAGTGAAGGTAAGAAGGCGTTTATCATTTATTTATCAGCTTGCTCCGGTGTTTTCCTCCTGCTCGGTGGGGTTTTTTCCGCCTTGCTTCCTGCATGTCGGTGACTGGCAGCCTGATCGGTTCGGTTCGGTTCTGCTGCGGGCTGGTCCTGCTGCCTCTGGCTCCTCAGCTGACAGCCGCTCTGATCAATTATGGATCCCAACAGAATCGCGATAGGAATGATAAACGCCGGTTTGTGCTGCAGCGCACTTTGCCTTGGTTTACTTGGAGGTTGGGACGTCTGCACTAAGTTGTATTGGTGGCTGAAAGGTGGGGTGGGGTGGGGGGCCTCCTCAGGTCTGCCAGTGTGGGGGTCATTGTGTGGGTTCACCGGTCCTGCGGCACGCATCATTACAGTTCTTATTATTCATGAGCGCAGAGTGCAGCAGGCCCGCGTGCTACCCCATACGCACATTGTTCTGTTATTGCACTTTGCGTGTGCGCGTGCTGGAGGGCCGTGCCAGTAATGAACGTGTGTGTCTTTGTGCGGTTGGGTGGATGGGTGGTTGCTGCTGAATGACCAAGCACCCGCACAGGGGAACAATCAACGCCGCGTGCGGAGGGCTGACATTGTGGCATCTGTCACTGTGACCTGCAGCAGTGATGGTGTCTCCTGGAACATCCTCCTGGAGCATCCTGAGCACAACCAGGAAATAAAGGAACACTTAGTTTGACTGATACTGCCTGTTATATATATCTCTTTATTTCTCTTTTTAAATGGAACCGCGTTTGGAAGGAAAATGTATTTGTATGAGCAGAGTTAAGTATGTGGATTGTGCTCATGAAAAACAAATCTTAACAACTTAATAACAACAGCAACAACAATAATAACATCTAATTTTCCTGAATGTGATATTAAGGCCGTTTTTCTGCCTCCTGTCTGGAATGGCATTCACAATATAAATTAGGTTTATCTTCACAACTAAGAAGGGCTGTAAGTATAATCTTAGTCTCTACAGAAAGCTGAGACGTGAGATTACTACAGAAGTGTCAGAATCAAGATATGTGTTAGTGTGTCAGCGTAAATTAATCTGGAACACAGTAGAAAATGCAAATGTTATCTCTTAAAGTAAAACCACATTACTGTCAGTGAAAACCAGAGGATAGCAGCCCAGTTCATGTAGGAATGAGTAAAGTCATGTCTGATGAGGAACTGTGCTACAGTAGATGCTAAAAAAGTGAACCTGAGAAGTTTCCCAGGTGTTTTACTAGAGGTTTTGCACAGGTAAATATCTCAGGAGGCCACCAGCTGATGTTGATGATGGACACCTCTATCAATGGTCAGAGTCAGGAGAATCCAGACATGAAACTTTTTACCACAAAGCATCAAAAGTAGGGCATGATTTCAGGTTCTGGCTGCTAGCTCCTTCAGTTTCTTTGTAATCTTTGTAATCAGCAGAGATTCTGCTTTCATATGAGCCTTGTTTGTGTGGAGAAATTAGCAGAAGCTCTAAAGTGGACCGTAATGTTGTTGTTGGTTGGGGTTTGAGCTGTGTTTTGTTTTGATGCCAGTGCTTGGTGGAGTCTTTTAGCTGAGTTTCTCCCTGTCACTTTGGTATATTTCATGTTAGGATTGCTGCTTGCTGGTGTGTACAGAGATCTTCTGTTTCTCAAGCTGTTCCTGTACACAGGGCTGAGATGAGGAGGTAATAATACACAGTGAGACAGCTGGTTTACTGGGGCAGTTCTTCCACGTATCCACTTAAATGTATGTTTTAAATGTATCAGAACCTATGTTTTATTAAACTTCTATTTTTTTTTTCTGTAAAATTTGTCCCCCAAACCTTCACTGTAATGCTGTTTTGTTTCAGGTCTCACAGCCGGTTTGCCAAATGTGAGGTTTTAGTCTGATCTGGAACAAATTCTTAACCAACAGCACTGAGAGCAGACCTCCAAAAAAGGCACTGGATTTTATTTATTTTTTTATTTATTTATTTGCCAATGATTGTGGCCATTATTTTTTCAGTTAAAAGCTCTAGTGGCAAAATTATTCCTGTCTCCTGATAGAGAAGAATCCTTTAAAAAGTTGATCCGGATCATTCGCAAAATCCAGTTGCTTGTTCCTTATTCAATTTTGGAGATTTCCTGAAAATTGAATCTAAATCCATCCATTACGTTTTGAGTTATGTTGCTAAGAGACAGACAGACCAACGCTGCTGAGTACATGACCTCCGCCTTGGCGGAGGTAATGATAATAATGTTGGTGCAATGACTGACGTCTACGTCTGTACATAGTTTGAGCTGTTTTGAGGTCAACAAAATCCCCAAATTCTCATGTTTTTGATTTGATAAAGAGATGGATTGTTGTGTGTTGTCGGGTTTCTTTATGGTTCTTGTTGCTCTTTTTTCTTTTTTTTTTATATTGAATGGCTGTTTGTTCTCTAGGTGTTTCCCCACATTTATAAAGGAACAGTACAAGTTTGTTCATTTATTTTTAGTATAGTTGATCACTCCAGGGAATCAAACTAGTTATTTTTCTGTTTCTGTGTTGTGTGTCAGATAGAAACGTCTTGGCGGAGCACAAACCGAACTTCTCTGATCAGCTCAAAGGTCTTACGTGTTTGCAATGATTGCACAACCTCCACATTTACCCACAAATGACAGTTGTTGGGTCTGTGGTTGTGTTAGTACGCTGTAGCATCATTTATGGATAACTTGATTTTAATCATTTTAAGGACCTTTACAGAGCTGAAAGGAAAAAAAAATGCAATTACACTCCAAAACATGAAGTTAATTCATGATTTCCTCTAGGTTTCAGTTGTAGGTTTTCCTCCTGACACAGGCAGGTCAGGGGTCCAGGTTGCATCGGGGGTTCAGAGCAGGAGTCCAGTATTAGATTCAGCAAGGGTGGAGCATTTCTGACAAATACGTCTTCAAGTGTTCTGTCTTCAGTTTGTGTTTCCAGGGCAAGATCTCTGCAGAAACTGTGGCGCAAGTTGAAGCTCACGCATTTCTCATTTTCTGGATTTTCTCGTTGAAAATTAGAGTGAAGTGTTCAGGTAGAAAAAAGAGGGAATAACTTGTGTAAATACTGACAGTGTTTGCAGTTTAAGTGGAAACTGTATGACCTTATGGAGCTGATGATAAACACACCAGGAACTGGGAAATTGAAGAAACTGAATGAGCTCAGAATGGCAGAATTAATCTGTTAGTTTCTTTTTAATCACTAATGATTTATTTATTTTCCCTTTTACTATCTGATGGGACATTTTCTGGAGGTGTGTGTTTCAGGTGTGTTGCTCTGCATTCCATCACTTGTACAGTTTCAATGTCCCTTTTCAGCTTCTCCCTCTGAACTAGTTATCTTTGGTATTTTGAATATTGATCAGCACAAGAAAATGAGGTAATTAAATTGTGAAAATATAAATTAGCAGACGTGTTATTGCTCTGAGGAAGTCTGAAGCTCCAGCAGGCTTTTAAAAACCATTTTAAAACCTAATGTACTGGGTGTGTTCTCTTACTCTGGTACCTAAGGGGTTAAAGTCTTCGCAGATTTTCTGTGGCGCTCCTCCCAACTGTCAACTATGTGCAAGGGGACAGGAAGAGAAGAAGCACCTCTCCCAGGATAAATCCTTGTGTGAGGACCTGCTTAGCTCTTCTCCATTCTGCTCCAAAATAACTCTAGTTTTCCTCTGACCTGGCCATATGCACGGCAGGAGGCCAGGGGAGGGTGGACAGCCTGTCTGCTAATCCCCTTTCCTCTTCATCCTCTTCGCCCTCTCCTCTGGCAGGGGTGGATCCCGCTATTTCTGTAGTCTCTGGTGTCCGCTGCACCTTGGGAATGTTCTCTTGTCAATTTTTGCTTTTCTTTCTCGTTACCTTCTCACAGGTTCCCTTCCAGTACAGATCATTCCCATCTGTTGTGTAAGAGGTTGTCAAGGTCAGGCTTCTGCAGTCATGTCTGCTTTGGTTCACAGCTTCAATTAATACAATTTCCCCAAAGACACGACAGTGTCTTCTTTTCTCTTCTTTGGTCCGACTTACTCTGAACATTATAACAAATAAATGAAAAGCAAAAAGTAAAGTTTCCTAAGTTTTCTAGAATAGGCAAAAGAAGGAGATTCCTCTAGAAGTGCCACTGAATGAGGAGCTGAAATGGAGACTCATCAGACCAGCAATGTTTCTCCATCCATCCATCAGTTTTCTGTTCTTAGCTGACAAGAGTGACACCCTGTGTGGTTTTGTTGCTGCCATATGATTGGCTGATTATATATTTGTATTACCTTAGGTGGCCTGTGAGCCAATATGATAAAACAGATATTGAAATATTCATGAATTTTTAAATAGGGATGTTTATCCATGCTGGAAATGGTTATGCAATGTTTGGATCCTTGAACATGTAAAATTCAGATATGCACCAGCTGTCTGGATGATGTACATTACATCAGACTCACTTGTTTGTCCATTTGGAGCAATTAGATACTTCACATCATGTGCACAGCCACACAAACCAAAAACATTAGCATAAACAACATAAACACACTAAGTACATCCTCCTTTAGTTCAAAGTCTGTTTTGTATTTATGCTATGTGACTTATGTGATTTTATACTCTCCATGTCTTTGTAGAGCAGTGGTTCCCAAACAGGGATCATCAACTCCGGACCTTGTGGGCCAGCGTCCTGCAGGTTTTAGACGTTTCCCTGCTCCAACACACTTGGCTCAAATTAATAAGTCATTAAGAGGCTGGTGGAGAAGTTGACAACAAGCTGTTGGACAACCATTTCACTTAAGTCAGTTGTGTTGCAGCAAGTAAACATCTAAAACCTGCTTTCTTCAATTAATACATGTTTGGATATAAAAGAATGATATAAATAAAGTTTACCTAAAAGCATGTTTTGTAAACACAAAATATAAATAAATATGTTGCAATTACATAAAAATTATCTAAATAAATAAATAACACAAACAAACCACACGAATGCTAATTTTTCCCATCTTTTATATCAATCTGATGCAGAGACTTATTCAAAAATATTTGGTTTTTCATGTTTATTAAATAAGAGCCGGTAATGATTGAAACAGATGAGAATGCCTAAAATTTATAGCAAATTTAGAAACACTCAATAAAAACAAACCTGAAGAGCACAGCTCAAATAATTCATGGTTTATGAGGAAAAAACCTAGGGAAATGGTGGACATCCACCTGGCAGTTCAGGGCATCATACATGGAAACCCTGAGTGATGGAGGTCTCCAGAATCAGAAAAACAATAAATCCTCAACCCAAAATATTCAAATAATGTGATTTCTCATAAATCAATCTGCTGTAGTTCTGTTACAGCAAAGTGTTTTTGCAGTAGAGAAAAAAACAAAACAAAAAAAAAAGAGACAATTATTGATAACTAACAGTTAAAACAGGTTTATTTTCCATTCATAAAGCAATGATGTGGGATGTGTTGTTAATGCTGACAAATACTGGCAGCTCTTTACACAACCGCACCCCTCTGACAGCTCAGGTTTTTTTTAAAGAATCTCCAAAGCAAACAATATGAAAGCCGAAGAAATAGAAGGAGAAGAAATGATGTTAATTGTGCTGTTTGTAAGGACATTTAATAGATGGATATAAATATGGAAGAGTGTGCACAAATAAATGGTCTTCACTACACTTGTTCAAAACCTTGTTTTTATTTCTTTAGCCATTTGTGTTTTAGAAAGCACTTTAAAATGTGTTACTTATTCATGCATGAGCAAACACACACACACACACACACACACACACACACACACACACACACACACACACACACACACACACACACACACACACAGAGTCATGGTAAACATGGTAAGCATACTAAGTCTACCCTCTTTTAATTCAAATGTTTTATGCATTGGGCAAAATAAGGCAAGCACAGCTCTAGCTGAACATTAACACATGACAGGATTACACTTTCATTCAGAAACAGAAAATTAAGTACACCCCATCCGGGTTTTAAAATCACACCGAAACATTGTAAACAGGGCAAGTTCTGGACTTTGGACCATGTCAACACCTTGATTCTTGTCTTTTTCAGCCATTCTGTTGTGTTTGGGATTTGATGGTATACTTTGGTGTCCAGAGTTCATGATTCACTCAATCACTGCAAGGTGTCCAGTTCCTGTGGCTGTAGAACCAGCCCAGATCATCAGCCTTCCACCTCCGTGCTTGACACTTAGTAAACCTTTGATCTCAGAGAGGGTGTACTTGGTACACAAATAATGTTTATGCTAATGTACTGTTTTGGGCTTATGGTGAAATGAGCCATAGTCGAATGGTGGAATGTTTTCAGCTTCAGTAATGTGACACTTTTCTGATAAAAACAGATTAAGTAAGTCATTTAAAGGAGGAGTTTAGATCCGATTCTTCATGTATGATTGGACTCATCCAAAGTGAGTGTGATAACATATCAAACACATGGGATATAGAGCTATTGATGTGTGTTTGAAGTCATTAACACACCCTACCAAGCTTTTAGACTAGCAGGCAGAAATTGAAGCCATTGCTAACATTTCATATTTGATCCTTGGACAAAGAGCAAGCGTTGTGTATTTATATTGCTGGTCTGAGGTGAGTATTATATCAGTGTGTGGTGGCTGGAGCAAGCTCAGCAGTGTTTGCAGGGTGACACTTGCATGGTCCAGCAGTGACCTTTGCCTGGACTAATCCATGCTGTTTCCCTAGGATTGCTTCCTGGAGGGGAAAGGGGTTAATCGTCATGCTCAGGCAGATTTGTGACTGACTGGATTAAGTGGTGCTCAGAGTGTTGGACACTCCACTAATCTTCAGTATCTATGCCCCTGCTGGCTGTTAGGGCAGAAGCGACTGATGACTGGCTGGCTGCATTATTTCTTGATTGTGTAAGTGGACAACTGACTGGTCCAACTACAATGGTACAGATAAGTTTCTGTGTTAAGAGTTAATGGAAGTTGAAGAAAGTTGTTAAAGCTTTGGTAATTAAATAAATAAATACATAAGTAAATAACCAACCAGACTGAAAACCAAAAGGTGCTGATCTAGCCCCGCCTCTAATGCCATGTTGGCCAATCAAAACAAATAGTTCCGCCTCTGTTCTTCAGTACAGTCAGTAAAAAACTGTTTATTTACATGTAAACATGTAAAAAGTTATTAACAACATTAGCGCTAGCACAATCTTGGCTACGTGCACTGTTTTGTAATGCAAGCGACACATGTTGGTGCACAATCTCATGCTGCAAGCCAAAAACACCGGATATCCTGTCCACATATACGGCACAGCTGGATCACCAAAAAAACTTCACCCAGGAAGTGTTTTCTTGAAAGTTAGTTTTTAGTTTGCATGTGGACAAAAAGCCATAAATACACAGAACAATCAGGGTTTGTAAGAAGAGCTGCGCATGTGTGAAACTGACTGAAATTGCCCAAAATTAAAGCTCCATAAGCTGGACCAACACACTGGTATATTCGAGAAGGGGATCAAATCATTTGACCATGCACGTTGATCAATAAATATAGCCCACAGGTCTGAATCAGTATGAATTTGAATGAGTGTGATCGGATCAGAAACTACTGATGTTTACATGAAGCATTTTTACACAGAGTCAGACACTCCGTGTAAATATGGTTGCTGACTATAATCCAGCAAATTGTCATGATTTGTACATAGTCTAATTTTGGCACATACTGTGAAGACCTTGAGCACCTTCTGGGATCTTTGGTGCCCCCTTTAAAGGCAAAATAAGTAGCATTGACACCTAGTGTTTCAAATCAGAACTGAGGCCGAAAGAGAAAAACACGGAGAGCGTTCCCCCCGGCGAGTTTCACGTAGGTAGCCGGTGTTCTGTACATTACGTTAATGCGCATGCGGGTTAGGGTTAGGGTTAGGTGCAGTCATCAGTTTGCACTATGCGTATGCTGATCTGACAATGTATGCTAAACTGACAGAAGACCGGTTTGTGAGAGGACAGTTCTTTTATACAGTCTATAGTAAGTTGCTATGCTTTGCAATGCTAGCGCTAATTTCACGCGCTAATTTACGCTAGCATAAAATAGAGTGTTTTCCCTTAGTCTCACTTAATAAATGAATTTGATAGTAATTTCATAAGTTTATAAGGACAAACACAGTATTAACTTGGCCCAAACATCATTACATTTGTTGTTGTAAACTAACAGGCCACCAATTTCCTCCACCAATACATCCATACAGTCACACAAATTAATTTAGTGAGTGCCAAGAAATAAATTAGACTAAAATCTTTGTAAATCAAGATAAACTTTTCAGTTAATTTAAGCAAAATTCTAGTGCTTGCCTGTCGAGGAGAAACTTTGCCAGCTCAGACTTCTCCACCTTTCAAAAGATTCTCCAATATTGATCCTCGTTTTACTCCGTTTTTGGTCGTTTGCTTTTTTCGCAGGATGCAGAGGCTTTTTAGGTTTTTCTGAAACTATTTCTGGTCTTCTTCTTTTACTAGCTTCCATACCTGCACGCTGCTGCTCTTTTGCCGACATAAACTACCAAACGCTGCCTTGTTGTTGTTAGGCAACCGTGGGGAGTCACATATAATTGGATAAGGAACCAGGAAGTAGGAAAGAGCAACACGGTGCACCAAAGTTATTCCGGCACGAAACTCTTATTTTGAAGGAGAAAAACTTGACAAAGACGTTGTTGATGTGGGATATAGATTGTTTATAGGGAAGCTTCCTTTTATCCCTTGCAGCAAATGAGAACATTTTAAATTATTTTTAAGGAAAAAATCCTAATTATTCAGCCTTTAATGTCCCCAGTGCCAAAACGAAGTAACCGGTCTGGCAATTGATTATTGTGGGTGAGCATCGTTTATCAAAGAAACTTTGAATTTGTAAAAGAGCAAATTCCAGTTTAACAATTCAATATTTGGCCCACGTTGAAGCAGATTAGGAATAGAATACAATTAAAAAGAAGTATTTTCTTCTACTATTGAAAAAACAAAACAAACAAAAAAAAAAAAACAACTTTTGCTGACACTTAAAATTAGATCCTGCAGATATCAGCTATAACACGACAGATTTAACAGAAAATAGAGCATCAGTCTAGCAATTTCAGTCAATAACACACTTTATAATTAAATGTCTGAGGCCGAGATCAGTTAATCAAAAAACCTAAACAGCGACATTATGAGAGATACGTTCAGACCCACAGATCAAATTTTACACAAAACAACGCAGATGTTTTCATCAGGCTTTAGCCACTCAACAAACATCCCATTCAAAGAGGAGCCTTGGTGGAGCACTCAGTTTTTAACCTGCACAAGTTTATAAGTTGATTTTACAGAGAGGCTACCAGAGCTCAACCAAACTGATCCTGTTTCATTTTGTGCAACTTCAATTCTGTAAAACATCAGGAAACATCTGCAGCAGATAAATACCTAAAATACTGCCAATGTAATTGTGACTTATTGCACTTAGTAAGAACAAGTCAGACTGAGTTTTATCCAGCTGCAGACGATGCCTTCAGAGGGACAGGAGAAGGCAGGACACATGCATTTGTGGTTGCTATGGTTACTATCTTGCTAGGTCTCGCTGCATTGCTGGAACCATCCAAACTGCTGGAAGTGGTTGATTCTTGCAACATGACACCTGATACATGTTCCTTTCTTTGTGTTATCATCAGACCGCTTCCTTTTGTCCATTGTCCAAGGGTATCAGTCTGCTACTACTTCATTAAAGCTAGCCAGCGACTTTGTGCCAAATATCGTGATAACTTGAGGAGTGCATTATGTTCTTTAAGTTATCTCATGATCTGGTGATTATATACACACATTGACTAAATATTCAAACATACACACAACTTGCAAATATCTCGAGAGATAAGTTTTCACAGTTCCGAAAAAGCTTGTATAGGAGCTACTTATGATGATTTAATTCCACTAAGTAGCAAAAATTACTCAATTGAAAATTATAATGAAAAGTATATAAATAAAAATTGAAACAACGAATGGGATGGCATGATTCGCCCACTGGGGCCTGTTAGTAGTGCTGGGTCTGGAGACACAAACCATAGCTTGGAAACCAATGGTTTAGTTCTAATCATCAGTTTTCTTTTAAATGAATTTTAAATAAATAGTTTCTCTAACACAGATGAGCCCAATCATACAAAATGACCTGAACAGATGCATAGCTTATACTATAACTTCCACTGTACTGTTTTCTCTTTGAAAGTTTAGTTTCCATGGTGATAATTCAGAATATACTGTTGATGACATACATTCACACCAGCTGGAACCCACACACACTTGCAAACAAGTTGCTGATGGATATAACAAATGGGTGATAAAGGTCATTGACAGCCTCACCTATTTTTCCTCTATCACACCCACACAAACAAACACACACACAGTCATGTTTCCATCACTTCACGGGGTGTTATTTAAGCCTTTTTCCTTAAATTTGAAGGCATATGAACATGTTGACTCCACCAATGAGCACCTTGGTCACTTTTATGGAGAAGCTTCAATGGAAATCTAACCAGATCAGACATTTATGTGCTACTTTTAACAATGGAAGCATCACCTCTGCATGTTTTCGCACAGGTAAAAAGGAAAACATCTTAAAAGAAATGCTCCAGGTTACTTTGCTTTCTTTATGCAAATCAAATCCAACTTATCTGACATTAAAGATAGTTTTCTTTCTAGTGTTGCTCTTTGTAGAAAATCCCTGTGTTTTTGCCTGCACATAGAAAAAAAAGTGCTATTTATCTGAGGAACGGCTACAGCTCAGGAGTATTTGCTGTCATCAACCAATAAAAATGTTGATTGATCTGCAGCTCCTCCAGTCTGCATGCCCTTTGGCAAGATGTCAAACCCCCTGTGTGCTTATGACAGAAAATGCACTTGGTGGAACAAAACAAGGAGTATGTGACAGTGTAGATATTTTCTAGTGAGACCGGCTGTCCTTTTTAATTACATTATGGTCTGAACCTGACTCATCAGGAGGTAAAGGAGAAGTAGGCTAAATGTAGAAAAATGGTGAAGCTAACAATTTGTAAATGTGGAAAATGAAATAGTAAATTAACTCACACCAACCTCTTTGTTTTTATGGTATACAGACATTTAGATGTTGAATGTGGTGACATAATTTGCAAAATTACTTTTCAAAATCACTGAAAAATAATAAATCATTCTTTAAGTTGCCTAACCCCCCCTTGGAAGGTGTACAGTGTTAGCTAACAACATTTTGCTAGCATTGTCATGTAGACATGTTAATTTTCCATTTAATTCCCAATATTTGATGTGGAAAGCACATTGTCGAGGTTTTCTCCGTGGATTGATAATGGCATGGTAGGTGTACAACTCTGTTGTTAGCGCTGTCCATTTCAACACTTGCTAACTGAGGGGCCGTCCCGACAATGCCGGAATGCAGCAAAACCGGAAGATTATTTTAGTAAACCACCCTCTCATCCCCAAGAAGCCAGGGATTAGCCTCCATGAAACCGACCATGTCTGAAGTCAGATGCCAAAGTGGATAGGTTTGAGTCCTCTACCGTCTGCGGTACTGTAGTTTTCGCCACCGTTTTCACACCTGAACCAGCTTCGGTACCATGTGGACATAGCCTGAGTGCTCAGCTCACCTACAGTATCATCACACAGTTTCTTCAATCTTACTGATTGGCCGGGAATTCAGGCTCAATAAACCCCATCAAATTAGATATTAATAAAAAACACCCAAAAAAAAACCAAAATACCCTTTTTTAATACACACACACACACACGAAAACACTGAATGAATTGAACTTTAAAACTTTAATCAAGACAGGAAATACATGTCTCATGTAAGAATGTTTTTAGAGGGGCTTCATGAAGAGCCCTCCAATGCACTCTTTTATAGTCTTTATTATGATATTTGACATGTCTATTTATTCGTGGGCATTGTCACTGTTGCTTTGTCACGTGAAGTTGAACATGTATGCAGGTAGGCGCGTGCCGGTTCGGACGGCCGCGGTATCCAAGGAAACAGCTGTTGACACTACTCATGAAAAAAAAAGACTTCACGTTTCCCATTCTGCATCCAAGGAGTTACTAATTTATTGTGGACAGCTGTGAGAATCAGGAGGACTCCATAACAGGACCAGCCCAAATAAACAATTACAGTCAGGAAAACGAGCCCAACACTTTGATCTGTGAATTAGTTTTTGGTTGCTTGAAATGGACGTTTGGTTCCACAAAAGTAAGTAAGCACAAGAAGGAATAGGAGGATGAAGAGTGATGATGTAAATTTACAGCCGTGGCCTTTAGTCTTTGCCTCAGGTGGAAGAGTTTTAGTATCTCGGGATCTTCACGAGTGATGATAGGATGGTGTGCTTTTATTTAATCATACTGCATATGGATAAGACAAGTCATTCTCTCTGAAAGAAGTCTGAACGTTTTCCAAAAAACTAATTAATAAATAACTAAACTAAACTAAGATTTGTCTGATATAAATAAACATAAATTAAACCAATTAGAATTAAAATATGATTAAGAAATAAGTGTGACTACATGTCTGTAGAAATACAATTTTTCATGTGAAAAACACGTAGCACTAGAAGGGATAATATAATATAATATATATGTAATAAATAATATGATAAATATAAATAAAATAAATAAAAAGGGAAAATAAAATACAAAAAAGAAAAAAAAAATAGTACAAAATTGCAATTTTCCTCTGGGATAAAGCAAATATTTTAATTGAACTGAAATTAATGGCGAGTATGAGGTGAGAGAGTGGCATCTGTAGCGTGTACTTCACATGACTTTCCGACTCAAAGTCAGGAGAGATTTCATTGTGGATGCGTTTGTCATGAGAACCAGATGAGCGCGACACGTGTAGCCAAACAGCGTTCGAGGAGCAGAGAGAACGGCTCCTTATCCCATTTTTCATTTTGGTAAAGAAAATGAAAACAGGAAAGGATTTTTTCTCTTTCTTCATTTATCTTTTTAAAGTAAACAATGAGCTGTCTGAAAATACACAGACCTCAACATCCCATCTGATCAGCAGTCAGACTGATAATGGGATTTAATCCTAAAACAAATAATTTTGTAACCATGGTGACAAATTGCCATCCGTGTGTCTGCAGGAAGTTCCCGTAAGTTGGTGTACAGTCAGATTTTGTAGAAAAACAAGTACACACACACACACGATTTGCGCACACGATGTCAGAACGAGGTCAGTGTGTGTGTGGGTGTGTGCATGTGTGTGTGCATGTAGAGATGAATAGAGTAGTGAACTTCCTCTCAATCCATCAGTCTTTGTACTATTTCTATGCCTTCCCTTCATGGCATTTACAGACATGCTTTCCTCACACACACACACACACACATACTGTGTGTGTTGTGGTGAAGGTGTGTAGCTGTGGCGGTGCCCGGCTGTCTGTGGTTAAATTTCTGTCTGAACTTCCTCGTCGTGCGGACAGAGGAGATGTTCTCAGAGTTTAGAGGTTGGATTCATTATTTATGGAGCTGAAATCATATAGTTTCACGTCTTTAGCCCCTCACCGACCCGGCTGTATCTGAAGCGACTTCCGGCCAATTGCAAACGTTAAAATTAAGATTTTATTTAATATTTTTATGTGGTTTACATGGGTCTGAGCTGGAGTTACTGCTCATATGTTTCTAAGGACAGAAATTCACTTCTCATTTTTGCAGCTTAAAACAAGTAGTTTTTCAGGGCTTCCTGATGGATTATCGCAGCTGGGTGTTTATCAGAGTTGAAGTATTGAGCCGTTTAATCCATCAGTCAACATGTTGTGGTGATTATCACAAAACATAGAGTAGGAGTATCAATCAAATTCTGGCAAATTCCATCTAATTATCAGTGCATAGTAATGATAATGTAAACAACTAGTTGGTTACAGAATCTTGCTGATTTATTATTATATATTATATTATATAATATTTTATTATATTATATCATATTATATTAAGACATTAAGTATTATATTGAGACTATTATTTTATTGTGAGCAGCTCCCCACAATAAAATAAAATTAAATACTGTTTAAAAAAATAATAATAATGAAAACGTGTGTCAGACTATGTATTCTGACTGTTGTAAAGTCTGCTGGTAGATACAGAAACCATCCCAGTTATATTAACGTTAAACTACAGGTAAAGTTTTATCGTTTTTCTTTTGGCGTTAAGTAAAAAGATTTTGATGGACTGATTTTTACAGAATGAAAGAAAGCAAAGATTTGATTTTTTTTGTGTAGCGTTGGATTTCTCCCAGAGGCTCAGTGACATGAGCAGACCAGAGGTTTCCAGTGAGTTTAAGATATTTGCCTGAAGATCGGTTGTATTGTTGGTCTGTTAGAGGGACAAACATTTAGGAGGGACATGGAACCATGTCTGTTCACTCTTAACTCTATTAAATAAAATATTTGCATTAAAAACACACAGACGAGAATGAAGATGGGGGTCAAACAGGAATGATCATGTGACTTGTCATTGTTATCCTCTTGAATACTCTCCTGTGTTTGCATTCACTGAAGGTCAGCAGCAGCTTATTGATCATGGCTGAATGTCTCAGTTGTAACATTCAAGGCTTTTTATAACCTGACTGGGAGACAGAACCACAACCTGCTGATGCAGACAAACTGTCTTTATATCTGTCTGTCTAAATAAAGTTTTCTTTCCCCCTCCTCCTTCAAAAGCATGTTCTTTTGTAAATGATGACCATCCGTCGGTTTTTAATGCTACTAGTGGTTCTGCATTAAAGATGCATCAGTGGTGATGCCCTCCATCCCTCTGCAGACACATGCACATACAAAAACCATACATGCACCTCCCTCTCATTGCTGGTTTTCTCAGTAATCGATATTCTGCAGTGAAGCTCCTCAGCTTTCTCCCTAATAATCCATGCACTGTGTGTGTGGGTTTACATGTATGGCTGGGTATATGCACTTGTCCTCCAGCTAGTTTGCCTCCTATCAATATCTTCACCTCTTTCTTGAGTCCTTTCCTCTTTCCTCCAGTCCTCATCAATCTTTGTGAGAGAGACAATCAGAAACAGACGTTAGACTGAATCCTGCCTCAGTAATCTGGACGGATTGGCAGTCAGATTCTCATATTTTCCCATTTTAATCAAGCTCTGGTTGTTTTTATTAAGCTGTGTTTAACTATGTAACTAACTAGGTATTCTAAGTAAGGATGGGTATCTCATGCAAAATCTTGCTAGAACCAGGTTGGATCCGCTTTCCCCTCAGAACTGCCTTAATTCTTGTTGTGATAGATTGAACAAGATGGTGGAAACCTTCCTCAGAGGTTTTCTCCATATTGACATGACAGCATCACACAGTTGCTGCAGGTTTGTCAGCTGCATCCATGATGAGAATCTCCCGTTCCACCACATCCCAAAGCTGCTCTACTGGACTGAGATCTGGGGCCTCATTTATCAAACTGTGCTTAGCAAAGCAGACTAAAGTGGGCGCACATGAGGGAGCGCCTTCCTACGCTCACATGGTGGCTATAAATGGTCAGGTAAACGCCTATGATATATATTCATCACATCATTTACATGATGGCTCTGGAGAGGAAAATAGGGAAGAAGCGGATATTTTTGGAATGTGAGACAGAGATCCTGATGGACCACATTGAAAAACGTAAAAAGGTTTTATTTGGTGGGCATGGCGTGGGCATTACCAGTGTCAGAAAGGCAGAGGAGGGCCGAAGGCTGCAGATGCTGTTAACGCCGTGTCAGAAGGCAAAACACGCCAGAGGCATCGGATGGTGCGGCTGGATATCTCAGTCAGCAGGGCATCCGAATCCCATGCAGGAGACCAAAGTTCGAATCTCACAGTGGTGAATCGCGTCTGCTAAATGAGAGTACTGATGCCGGTAACTTAGTCATTTGTTTTAGTTTATAAAATAAATATACAGATACATCTGAGATATGTAGCAGTTTATTTAGTGTTAAATAATATTTCTTTCTAGTTGCTCGGTGCTTTATCTGGGTTGGCGGTGCAGAGGGACATGATCACTGCTATTAACGGGGTGGACAAGGAGTTGCAGGAAATAGAGACCGTCTGGACAGAAATTAGGACAATATAAAAGCATCGTGTAAGAATAAATAAAAGGAAATCCACCTCATGTGTGTTTCATTAGGGTTGCATCACTTCCAGCCTCCAGTCTGCGTCCCGCTCTGTTGAATGACCTTCTGACATGCTGGCAGCAGACTGTCCACCTTATTTAGCTGGATGTGTTTTATAACATGGAAGCTTTGTTTCATAATGACAGAACATATTTTAGTGGTTGAGGTTCTTATTATCTTCCTTTTTCTTGAAAGTTAGTTTTTTTTTTCCAGAGCATGCACTATTAGGAGTATTAATTTGGAATGCACGTCTTTATTCGTTTCTGCAAACAGCTTTAATATCTAACACGTGGTGTGAAAGGTAAAAGTGAATTGTGCACAAGTGTCTCACATTTCACACCATTTCCTTGATTTTATTCTGGACCGTTGGTGTCGCCATTTTCTAGATATTGTGCATACGGGAGGGTCAGAGTTTCTGTGGAGGTAGGGACATTTTCCTGTCAAGTTTGGTTTTTATAAATCCCAACAGTTGGCTATGATTGGCGTATGCTGGTTTTTGTTCCTATGCCAGCTTGATAAATAAGGCCCCAGGTTGTTGGAGTCCAGTGAACTCATTGTCATATTCGAGAAAGCAGTTGGAGATGGATGGATGTTTATTGCTGGATGGAATTGATGCCGGTACATTTAGATGTTGGTGATGTCAAGATATCCAAGATCCCTGTGATGATGGTGATAATCCCTTCGTTTCTATAGAAACCAACAAACAAAATGCTTAGGACAGAAGACAGAAGGTTTAAAAAAAAAAGAGGGATACCAGCTTTCACTTCTAATGGTTGCAGAATAAAAACATCTAAGAGAGCTGGGAGGGTGAGTTTGGAAACGGTGGCTGTGGGGGAGGAATTGAAAGTGGGGGGTAGTGATGAAGAGAGGGGGGTTGGTGGGTGGAAGAAGAGGAGGTGACAGGCTGACGGTATGGTGAGGACAGGCCTGCTGAAGATGAGGATGGAGCTGGCCTGAGATATGGGAGGAAGGGGGGGGGGGGGTAGGGAGAGAGAAGTGAACGGAGATAAATGAGGGGGGGCAGGTGGAACGACGCCAATTTGAAGGCTAGTGAGTCTTCAGAGTCCAGCTCTGCTCCACCGTGGCCTGTAAAACAAAGGAAACAAAGAGAATAAGAAGCAGCAACCCCCCCACCAGCTCATGCATGGGAGGAGAAAATGTCCACCTTAATTGATTTCCTTAATGAAATTCCTTTTCAGTGTCTCTGTTGGGAACCAGCTCACATCATGACTGTGTATGACGATAAAATGCATAAAAATCATGAAAATGGGAAGAATGCTGAGGTGATGTTTTTCATGAAGATCAAGCAGACCAAAGAAAAGTGAGTGAGATACACACTTTTTATGGAATAAACCTTGAAGAAATTTGCTGTATTCAGAGGGCTTGAATAGAGAAAACGTGACTTTCTTTTCTTGGTTATTGAAGAGGTTTCACCTTTTGGATGAGTTGGGTACTTTGTGCTTCGCTTATAGTGGTGGAAACAATTTAGTCAAATTAATTTTTAGATTAATTTTTGTTAGAAGAAATAAAGATCAAAGTTTCATAATTATAATTCTTAAGATCTTAGCAAGCATATTTTGTGAATCATATTCTGTGAATCTTGTAATGTAGCTGCATCTGTGTGTGAGTATGTTGTCGGTTTTTTCTCATGGTTGAACACGACCTTGCTAAGAAGATAATGCAGTTTTAACACTTGTGCTGAACATTTGCATCTTCGGTTTACATTTGGCTCACATTCGGTTCGCAGCTGTCTGTACGCTGTCCACAGCAAGGTTATAATCGTTTAGGATTTTTAATTAGTTTTAGTCTTTGTTTCATTTTGACATTTTGTTTTCAAATTCAGTTAGTTTTAATTAGTTTCTAGAGCAGATTGTCTAGTTTTTATTAGTTTTTGTTTTTGAAAATGCTTAGTTTTAGTTTAGTTTTTATTAGTTTTAGTGTTAGATTTGGTTTTTTGTTTGTTTGTTTGTTTTTTTTAAATTAGGATATTTAAAATCATCAGAATAAGCACTGTATAATAAAAACTCAACAATTTTTAAAAACTCTGTCAGGAGGACACATGAACAACACAATCAAAAATCAAGAATCAAAACACAACAGCCCAAAAGATAGCAGCCTTAAGTAAAAAAAATGTGTGCAGTGCTTCTTCTGAGATAGTGTGCTAGGTAAAAATCAACATACTAAAGACACACATCAACATAACATGAATCCATTCAAGAGACAGTTCACAGTCCTTGGCAGCCAGGAGTCTAAAGGAGATAAATCTAACTAATCACGAACAACCTCAACAACCCAACAAACTCTAGACCAGAGTTTTAATTCAATCAAATGAAACCGTTCATAATTAACTACATAAAGAATTGCACTAGAGGTGCAGCAACTTTAGTGCAACTCTCTGCAGCTGATTAACAGTACAGAACCTCACGTTATACTAGACAGCATAAAGTGAAAGGAGTGAATATTTTAGACACTGAAAGTGCACATCTGGTAGAACACAGAGCCAGACAGCTGGTTAAGATACTGTGTGTGTGTGTGTGTGTGTGTGTGTGTGTAACTGACATTGTGTCTGTGACTCATTTTTATCCAATCATTTTTAACTTATGGAACTGAAAAGACATTCTTAGACATGAAATACTTAATGTTAACTTAATTTTTGTGTCAAACCCATTTATGTTGTTTTTGGTCGTTCCAGTTGTTTAAATCAGGAAACTGATGGAGGTCAAGATGTAGAGAAACGTGTCTTGTGAACCTTTGGTTAGGATCTAAAGGAACAGAGTCAAATCATGTCAAGTTTGCAGTGATCTCTTAGTTTAAATGTTTGGAAATGACTTTCCTTCGGTTGATTAGACTCCTTCTCTGTTAGCTGATGATATGTTGGCGCTAAAATAAAGCTCGCAGAGTGACATACATACATAACATACACCCCTCATGAGTCTCCCGCTGCTTTGCAGGTTAGCCTTGATTGGGCAAAGGCTAGGGAGCAGGATGCAAAATCCAGAGTCCCTCTACACAAAAGAAAGGAACAAAGAAGAAGAAGAAACTGCTGTGGTGTATTTATTGGCCACAACCTACCTTCTTTTATGTTTTTTTCTAAAAATGAACATTATTATAAATCCCTCCACCGATGCCATGTTTGCTATTGTCCGAAACAAATTTCAGAACTCGGAGGTGAACTCTGAACTCTGCACTGCCCTCTGGTGGATGCATTGTGTGTTGGATTAGCTACAGCCTGTCCTCCATGTAAGAAGCTAAAATAGAAGCTAAGAACTTCAGCTAACGTTTTAGCGTCATCCACCAGCATGTCTTAGCACTCTTTCTAGGCCATGATGGAGTGAAACAGCCAGTTGTGGTTTGTTTGCAACAAACACACACAGTAACAACGCTATAAAAAGACCAAAATGCGTACTTCCAGGAGCAAAAACAATGCAGGATTTGTCACAAAGCATCTTAGTCCCAACTGTTTTCACCTAACCAAACACAGAGAAGTTTTAGACTTCCAAGATTTTCCATGTTTTCATCTGCTTGGCCGTGTAGAAGCTCGCCTGAAGCAGCAGATAGTTAATGTATAAGGATCTGTAACATCACAGCACTCAACCTTTTTAAGGTATCAAGAGCTGAACTCACATCTAAACTTAGAAAATGTTGAGATTGGTCAGTGAGGACCTCAGCATAAGGACGGTCTCTACATTCACTGTTTTTTGTGAAATAAGAAGGCACATCACTATGTCAATCTTTTAAATCCACATTAGGTGGCAACAGTTGTTTTATCAGACTCTATTTTGGTGTAAATCATTTATGTAAATCTAATCAATAGTAGGTGGGAGGGCAGTGGAAATTATTGATATAAAATCAGAGAGCAGAAGCTGCAGCTCATATGGTTTTCTGCATTTTTTTGTCTTAGACTTCAATAAATTATGATGAGGAAAAGCACGGAGGAGGAAAGTTTAAACAGTGCTGCTATTTATCCACCGACACGATCTGTTGGTTGTCTGAATGACTGGTTTTGTGTTGGCCTGTTTATTAATGTACTGGCTGAAGTTCAGATTTATGTCCCTTGTAATATAAGGTCTGACCTCGGAAAGGTTTCCATTAGCGTAAGGCCCTGTTTACACCACAACACTGAGACGCAAAAGTTTGTTTGCATTCAGGCCTCTTGTTGACACGGTAACATTTTTGGGTGGATAAAACTGCAAAGACTTCCTGCAGAGTGAAATTTTCCTGCAATGCAAGGCGAGTCCGATCAGTGAAACTGGAATCTGACAACAGTGCACTCAGACCCTACTTAACCCGCGAAAAGCACGGCCACAACGATGGCGGACCTCTGTCATGTTTGTACTGCTGCTTCTTTTTAATTTATTTGATCTGTTAAAACAAAAGCTGTTTCTGGTAGAAAGGCTACATGCCCCAGCTAGCTGGCTCTTGGCCCGTTACTCTTCTGTTGTTGTGTTTTCTGGTCCTATGACGATGCTGTTAACACCTGGATGTGTTGTTACAAAGTTTCACTGCCCACTAGAGGCCTGGCATGCGCACTACATCTTTTATTGTTTTCCCTATAAAGAGACAGTCGTCATTCCACTGTTGAGTAAAAGCTGTTTTTTTCTAAATATGCAAAGAAAAAAGTTATGTGTGGAAACATTGTGGTGTAAACAGGGCCAAAGATAAAAGCACCACAGGGTTCATTAAACATGACAGCAACACGTTTATCCTCAGATTATAGACCATTATGCACCAGATAAGCATGTACCATGTTTGTTGTTAAAATGTTGATGATGGATCAGATTTAATGATTTTTGGAAATAAATCTAGGAGTCTCTTGTAGGGGACGACTACTGTCACCCAGACTATTTCAATTATTGCAAAGATAGCTGGCATCTTTCAGTCCTACACCCACAGACACCTGATATACAGTATTTACCCTACTTTACTTTGTTGGCTTATTTATAGAAAATAACAATGACAAATGCAGTAAACAGATAAACCGCAATGCTAAAATACCTGCAATTAGTTGAAAGTATCCAAACATCTAAAAGTATCATGAAATCAGAAGATGGTGAAGAGGTCAGAGTGGGCAGACGTACTGAACACATGTATGTTAATGTTGATTAATGTTAATGTGAACCAGTGTTTATGCTGTGGATGTAACCTTTTATATATATATATATATATATATATGTGTGTGTGTGTGTGTGTGTGTGTGTGTGCGCGTATGAAAAAATGGAAACAGTGTATGAATGTATGAAATCAGTTTTGATTCAGACATTTCCAGTGAAGATAAGTTTTGAGATTTATTGACTGGACAGATTGAATTATTTAGGAGTGCCTGTGAGATAAAAATGGTTTAGAAAGAGACGGTTTAGTTTCTGGAAAGAGACAAGAACATGGAAATTGAAAAGAGGAGATGAGCAGAGAGAAGAAGGGATGATTTCTTCCGTTTGTCCGGTGGCTAACTCGATTAACTTAGCAGAAGTATGGGACCAGATCCGGCTGTTCTACTCTGGAAACGCACACACAAAAACACAAAGCGATGGATAGTGCCCTGCAAGCGTTTCTGCACATGCAGTGGCCAGAACTACTGCTTTCTGATTTACCAAAAGAAACAAACCAGTTTGTGCAAAGACACAAAGAAACACGTGAAAAGAAACAGTGATTCCCAGTCTGAGGTTTGCATCCCTGTATGTGGGTCATGGGGTTCATAAAGAGATCAGAGAGTAAATAAAAGGAAAAATCTAACTGGTTTGGACATTTTTCCTTTGCTGTCTGTAGGATTAATATTGAGAGGATGAAAGTACAGTGATGTTGTAGAGCTGTTTTGACTGGAGCAAATGTCTTGGGGGGCATCTCACGTGAAGGTTTGTTTTATAACTGAAGTCTAAAACATCACAGATGAAGCTGTTTAGTCTAAATCTGAAAATGTGCGACTATGAAACAGCAGTGCAGGTTTGAACAGCATCAGTTACTGCAGCTGCTAAATGACACGTGGACAAACTGCTGCTGTATTTAGGCAAATATTTTAAGAAGATGCCAGATTTCTTTGTAAAACATGTAGAATTATTTTCCTGGTTTTTTTTTGCAGACAGAGAGAATCAGAATGAATGACTTTGATTTTCTCCCTCCAATTTTCTCCAGTATTTATTCATTTTTCTCTCAAAAGTCTATGCATCCTCATGTTTTTCCCTCTGCTCCTCCATCCCCTTCCTCCACTTTTCTCTCTTCTGGTAGTTTTCTTTTGGTGCACCAGTTCAGTTATTTTTGCTATGATATGAAGTTTTTATCTGATACTACAACACAGGTTTAAACAGCCTAAACACATTCAAAAGTCTTGATAACCTCTATTATTGGAGATGTTAACAAAATAAAAAAAAATATTTTGTGTTTGTAATTTGTAGATATTTGTGTTTGCATTTGCAACACACATTTGCAAGTACTCAAAGTTACACACTTTACAAATTATGTTTTAAACATACAAAAAAGATTTTGAGTCAATTTCTCTCCATAGTTAACCTACATAGCGTTAGCAGAGATTTTGCTAATTTCTCACAAACGCACAGCCCACACACTTGCTGTGACTGCTCATCCCATGAATGCATTTTCCCTACAAATGTGGCTCCATTTAAAAGGGGGATAAACAGAATTTCTTATAGTCTAAGATTTATTACCAACAAGCACTGTTAAAACAAAGAAAAAATCCACCAAACACTCATTTAATTGCTTTTGGGCTAAGTTTATTTGTTGCCAATGTTAAGCTAAAGCAACACAATTAATTCTAACCAGATGTGGGAAATGGAGCAGTACCGCCACAAGATGTTGTGGAGTTTAGCTTACATGTGACAAGTCTTTATGCATCTTTCTGAGAGTGTGCATCATTATTATTTCCTCCAGTCGCCATGTTTGCGGTTGAAACTGACGTCTGAACTCAGAGATGAACTCTGCAGTGCCGTCTAGTGGATGTGTTGCCTAACAACCATGCCAACGTAAAGGGTGCATTGGGAGGATGTGGACAGTGATGTTTGGCAACGTTTGAAACGGACGTAAACGTACGGAAAGCGAGCAGAAATGAGCCCTTAGCATCAAACATGCTGTAGAGACTGAGAATGTCTGAAATTAAGATCAGCAGCTGCCACATCATCATGTAAAAGTGAAAAAGCCTGCTTCACGCCTCCTGCTTCTTTCTTTCAAATTTCCTCAAACTGGGCCAGACACCAAAACATTGTTTGTTTGGATAAAAACACCTAATCTTCTTTCTCCTTCCACTCTTTATTGTCTTTCAGTCGTTTGTGTTGTACAAGCTGCCTCTGTTGTTCTTTGATGAAAGTTTAAACATGGAGTGCTCCTCTCACCTCCGCTGTGGTAAAAATAGATAGTAGTGAAAAGTGGCTGTTAATTATTCATCTTTGGTAAACTTGACTGCTTTACACCTCTTCTAATCTTAAGCACAGTTGTTCTTTTCATCATCCCGCTGAATCTGCATCATGTGACCCTTTACAGCAGAGAGCCAGAAATAAATGAAACTGAAGGGCTCTTAGATCCAAGGACTCAGGTCAGTTAGTCCAGACCAGAGTCCAGACTAAACACAGAGTTTGGGAAAACAAATTAAAGTTTTGAGAAAACAATGAATGAATGTTTTAAGGAATTAATCTTACAATTCTGATGCTGGTTTTTAGTTTCTGACAGAATCACAAAAAAACTACTTTAATACAAAGAAAGCCTTCCTAAAAAGTGTTTTTTTTTCTGCCCCCCGTTTTTATTTAAAATTCTTGGTGTCATAGATCCAGAAAGGTGTTGGAAATGTTCCTCAGAGGTTTTGCCCCATGTTGACGACAGCATCACATAGTTGCTGCAGATTTGTCGGCTGCATCCATGACAAGAATGTATTGAGTTGCTGCCATGTGATTGGCTGATTAGATATTTATGTTAAGCAGTTGCACAGGTGGATCTGACAAGGTGATCGGTTAGTGTTTTGTCCCGTGATGGACACTCATTAGCAGGTAATGTAAGGCAAGGCGAGTGTATTTGAAAAGCACATTTCATGTAACACATCAAAAGCATTACAACAACAAGAAGAAGCATAAAAAGTACATAAAAGAATTATTAAAATTATGTGCAGAAATCATAATAAAACCATATAAAATTTACTAAATTGAAATTATTTAAAGGAACCAAAAGTGTAGATAAGTTAAAACCATGCAGATTTCATGCATAGCTGCATGAGAACAGAAATGTTTTTAACCTGGATTTAAAAGTGTCTACATTTGGTGAAAGTTTAATCTCCACTGGCAGTTTGTTCCATTTGTTTGCAGCATAACAGCTAAATGCTGCTTCTCCATGTTTAGTCTGGACTCTGGCCTGGACTAGTTGACCAGAGTCTTTGGATCTAAGAGCTCTGCTAGGTTTATATTCTCTGAACATATCACAGATGTATTCTGGGCCTAAACTGTTCTGGGACGTAAACAATCAGAAGGGTTTTAAAATCTATTCTGTGACTGACTGGAAACCAGTGTAAAGATTTCAAAACTGGTGTGATGTGTTCAGATCTCTTAGTCCTGGTTAAAACTCTAGCAGTGTTCTGGATGAGCTGCAGATGTTTAATGCTCTTTTTAGGAAGTCCTGTTAAAAGACCATTACAGTAATCCAGTCTACTGGAGATGAATGCATGGATGAGTTTCTCCTGGTCTTTCTGGGAGACTAAACTTTTAATTCTGTTGATGTTTCTGAGCTGGTAAAAAGCTTCTTAGTGAAGCTTTGATGTGGCTGCTGAAAGTCAGGTCTGAGTCTATCAACACTCCCAGGTTACAAACTTGGTCGGTGATTTTAAGAGCCCGAGTCTCCAGGTGTTTGCCAATGCTGACCCTCTTCTCTTTGCTACCAAACAGAATAATCTCAGTTTTGTCTTCATTTAGTTGTAGAAAATTCTCCCTCATCCAGGTGTTTATTTGCTCCAGACACTGACACATAAAGTCTGCTGGGCTCCGGTTGTCTGGTGACAGAGACACATAAAGTTCTATGTGCAGAGGTAGAGGACACACAGAAACGCTATACGTATACGTGTTTTGGCATCGGTAGTCATTTTAATGTGGACTTATTTGCAGGTAACTGTGTAGAAACTGTGACATGTTTATTTGAAGTCTGGGTCATGTGGGTCTAAATGTTGAAGAACTAATAGAGTACATCTCAGATGATGTACCAGTTGTTAAGTGGCAGGGAATAGAAACAGAAGCCGTATCACTGATGTGGGACTTGTATTTAAGATTATGAAGGGATTTGGATACATGTTGGACTCAATAAACAATCCAATTATAGAATCAAGCCAGTGATTCTTTATATTCTGGGTATTGAAACATATCAGCAAATTTTACAAAAAAAAAGAAATGTTTTGGCTCAGCTCTACTCTGAAATTCCCCGGCTTGTCTTTGGGACTCAGCCTGTTCAGGAAATAAGGGTGGTAAATAAGTCCTATAATGAATTTACAGGCTAAATTAATTCTTTATCAAACATTCAATTAACTAGACAAGAAAGCCCCCCCCCCCCCCAAAAAAAAAACAACAACAACAAAAAAAAAAACAAACATGCACAAAAAACCCCAAAAAACAGAACACAATAAAAAGCATATTTCTCTAGAAACAACTATCCCACAGTCCACAAAGCCTCAAGTTAGGCCTGAAAATCTTGTCCTTGAGGACATTAAAAAATTCTTAAATGAACTATTCATTTTTAAAATTGTAATCAAGCCAGATCGATGTTTCATTACATCCAGTTTTTTGCCTGTAGCTTTTTTTCCCTACGATTTAATCGTAACAATGACATGAGCGGTGTGGGCTAATTCAGAAGATAAAATCTTGCCTTTCAACTATCAAGACCTCAATAATAACTCCTTCAGAGCCTCAAATAGAACCGTATCTGCCACAGATCAGGTGTGTTCGTCATCCATCATTAGAATGAGTGCATTCATGGTTTAAACCACCTCTCTCAATGGGATGGAAAAGTTATTCCGATCGGAGAAGCTGAGGTTTTTACATGCCACATTTTTATCCCACTTGGACGTTCGGCTGCTCCATATAAATGCTGTAAGCTGTAATTGAGCTGTAATTAACTTAAATCAGGTGTGTTGCAGCAGGGAAACATCTAATACCTGCAGAACAGCGGGCCTGGAGAACCAGGGCTGGGATCACTGCTTTACAGGGGAGAAAATTTCCAGTGACCCCCATCATAATCCTGATGCCAATTAAAGCAAATTTACTGCTTTTAAACTACTAATCGATTGCAACTATAGCATTTTTAACTTAATTCAATATAAATTACAGCTTGTACAAAGTTTTATAGTACTTTTAAACATCCATTTTTCATTTAAATTCAAATTTGACCTCACAGCATTTCTCACTTTCATGGAACAGCTCTTAAAACTCAGAAAATGACCAATAGCAGGACTGGCAAGGCTCAAATGAACCCAGTAAAAATTAAATAAAAGAAGAGAAAACATTGTAAAGCTTACTAAAGTGATTCAACATTAAGATCATGGCAGTATTGCTCCTTTTGCAAATTATTGGCAAAAACTGAGCCAAACACGAAGAGCACTGTTAGTAATAAAGCCTCGTCAGTAATCACTGATTACTCTCATTAACTCACTAGATTAGTGAGGATGAACCTCTTTTACTTGTTCTTGAAGTGACGTACTATCAGATTCTCCACTTTTAAATGAGCTCTGTATTTATTTTTTATTGTGTCAAAGCAGAAAATAATGGCTCAGAGAGGGAAGTGGTGGGAAAGAAAACATGGCCTCAGCTGTGAGTTCAGAGGTCCAAAGGCTTCAATGATTAACCTGCTGAATTCAGACTTTCCTTGTCTTGCCACTCCATAATTCCAGCAGGTGCTCTCAGGCTTACCTGTGAGGTGATTTGCCATCACTTGTTAAAGTGCATGGATTTAAAAATATATCCAGTGTTGTTAGCTTCATGCTAATTCGCGGCTGGCGCTGTGCGGTAGGTGAGTGACAGATTTATGTGAATTGTCTCCATCATATCACTTTTTAATTGGTCCAAAGCAAATACGAAGGAAGGTTATTGGCTCAATATCTTTATTTAATCTCCACACTGGTTGTAATCTGTGATTCGCTCTGAGAATAGTGGCTTTAATGCGCCCCCTAGTGGCATCCTCAATTATTCTCATGTTGGCGCTGGTTACCTACACGAACATGAGGTTTAATCCAGTATGTTCTTGCCTTTGATCCTCAATTTGCAATTATGGTGTTTCATTAAGCTTCTGCAGCAACACAACATTAATTTCATTTGAGAGTTACATTAATTTTTATTGATTATGGGCGAGTCTGAGTGTTTTCCCCCATGTTACACACGGACTGCTTGACATTAATTAGAAGTGACTGAAGGGGACCGTTTTAGGTGTTCCTGTTGTCTTCCTCGTAATCTCATCAGATGTGAGAAACAGAGATAAAAAGGTGCCTCAAGTGTAAATGTAGCTACGTGATAGAATAGCTGAGAGGAACAGTATGTCTATCACAAAGTGCTAAAACATGAATTTTAAAGCAGATTCACTGAGGATTCCTTCTCTGCTTAACCTGAAGCAAGCTGTTCATCACTTGAGCAAGTTTTTATAAACTTAAAACTTATATTTTTCTGCTGTGATTCAGTCACAAGAGCTGATATAATAAGCATATAAGTGCAACATTTGTTTTCTTTTTTAATTACTTATTTAAAGCCTTTCTGATTTAACGAGACAACTGGCTGGATAGTTTGGCTGGCCTGATGTGTGTGTGGAAGCTTCCCCTTGTTAGTGAGTGCAGTCATATTTTCTGGCTGCATGCCTGACTGCTGTTAGGAGGCTGATTCAGTGTGACGAATCCAGGGAAACTCCTTATTTGAGAAGCCTATTTAATGGACAGATATGGGTCAGTGCTGCCTCATGGACTCGTGCTGCAGCCACACGGCTTTGTATACAACTGTCTTTTTGTCTCTTTATATGGAAACTGTGGATTTCCCTGATAGGTTTCACTCTTTTTTTCCCCTTTTGACTGTGCCCTGTGGATTAAGGCTGTTTGATTAACACAGCTAATTAAGCATAGCTATTTTTATATTCCATGGGTTCATTAGTTTTATCCTGCAGTATGATAAAGTGACAGCAGGTTAATTCTAGTAATTTGCATTTAACAACTACTAAGACACGAGAGGGCAATGATAACTTATGAAACCAGGAATTTGCATCTTAAGGATTAGTTAATTTACTGTAGTTAATTCTGACTTTGTGTAGTGAATCACAGAAATATTTCCAAATGAAGGGTTTTTAACCCCCTAATTCTTGTTGTCACAAATTTACACGAATAACAATAAATTAATGAAAAAATATTAAGCCAATAATATATAAATAAATATATAAATAAAAGTAAATTAATACAAATAAATGCATTGATTAAATCAATAATATAAAAAGAAATAAAAATAAAAAAGTGTGGAAGTATATGTTGCAAATTTACAATACAAGCTATTATTAAGGGGTCAAATACACGTCTAGTTCAGATGTTTTATTATCTTATCACCCAAATCTTCCTCTAAGCCAGAAGCTTGGTCATCCATGAGGGGCTCTGAATGAAACCGCTGCTCCTCCAGAACCAGAGGACCAGGATGATATGTCACAGGCATCTTGTGAGGCTGGACGCCTCCATGGTGAGGTGTTCCAGGCACGTCACACCAGGAGGAGACCCCAGGGAAGACCCAGAACACGCTGGAGGGACTATTTCTTTCAGCTGGCCTGGGAATACTTTGGTATTAGAATTGGCATTAAGCTTTTCTGCATGAACCATTGTGCAGTTTCTCCATGGAGACGTTGCCCTTGTTGGAGCAAAGGACTCCAAAACATCTGTAATTCTGGAGCTGCAGGGTGAGGAGGTATCTTAGTGTCTGCAGTGACCAACTCCTCCATGTGGCCAGTGGGTGTGGGGGACTGGAGGAGAGGGAGATGATAAGGCTGAGGACTGGGAAGTTGGTGGTGGTGAACTCTTAGAGGTTTCTGAAAAGTTGTTTGGCTCCTTCTCGTCTCTTGTTTGCTGAGGGAACAACATGTCTTGCTTCCTCTTGAACTCTGTCAGTCAGTGAATGATCGTATCAGTGAAATGTTTGGTGAAAGAAAGGCAGCTCAGAGCTGAGAGGAATGCATCTCAGTGTGATGTTCCTGATGCCAGCGATGCCTGCAGGTGTTACACACTAAGCAGCAGTTGGCATTTTTTGTTTGATTTGCCTGCCTTGCAGTTTCGCCGCCTCGTGCACTGTTTGCTCGGATGTTTGGAATAAACTGGTAGAGCATCCATCATTGATGCTGACACTGAAAAGGGAGTCAAAATGAGTTTAAACAAAACTCAAGGAAACAAGTTAATTTATGAGAACATTCAGCCATTCATATTTTTGTTTGTCTTGCTATTCTACACCAACTGGCCACGTTATCAGGTCCACCTTCTAGTACCAGGTTGGACCCCTTTTTCCTTTAGAACTGCCTAAATTCTGTGTTGTCAAACGACAAAGTTTGTTAAGTACAACAAAATAAGTGCAGGTATTTTGGTTAAAATGAGCTCTAGCTGCAGGACTCTCTGACTCACCTGTACCCATGGACTGTCGAAAAACATCCCACATTCCCCCAATGTGGAGCAGAAATGGAGACTCATCAGACCAGCAACGTTTCTCCATCTTCTATTGTCCAGTGTTGGTGAGTGTGTGTGAATTGTAGCCTCAGTTTCCTGTTCTTAGCTGACAGGAGGCACCCGGTGTGTCTTCTGCTGCTGGAGCCCATCTGCTTCAAGGTTGGACATGTTGTGTGTTCAGAGATGATGTTCTGCATACTTGGTTGGAACCAGGGCTTATTGGACTTCCTGTTGTCTTTCTATCATCTCCAACCAGTCTGCCCATTCTCCTCTGACCTCTGACATCAACAAGACATTCTGGTCCAGACAACTGCTGCTCACTGGATATTTTCTCTTTTTCAGACCATTCTCTGGAAACCCTAGAGATGGTTGTGTGTGAAAATCCCAGTAGATCAGCAGTTTCTGCAATACTCATACCAACCATCATGCCACGTTCAAAGTCACTTAGGCTCTGGTCACACTGCAGGCAAAAGTGACACAAATCTTTTTTCTTTATTTTTTTTTGTCTAAATGTGACTCAAATCTTTTCATTCTGAACATCACAAATCTGACCCAGGCCACTTTATGTGGTACTAACTTGAATACATATCCTATTTATTTCGAAGTGACCTCAGTCTAAACGGTCGCATTTCATCTGACTTTAATATCAGACGGTTTCAGAAATGCACAGAATTGATGTCACTGCGCCATCAAACCAGTCTGGAATGCAGAGGTTTAAGGCTGAAAAGTTACGGAGTTGGTCTTTTAGACTTGCAGTGTGAACATGTTCTTAAATCCTCTTTCTTCCTCATTCTAATGCTCAGTTTGAACTTCATAAAGTTGTCTTGACCATGTCTACATAACTAAATGCATGTGATGTGAGTTGCTGCCATGTGATTGGCTGATTAGTTCCTGATTAGGGTGGCGGGCGACAGCATATGTGCAATTTTTATTTATTTTCTTTAACAATTTTAACTTCAGATTAAAAGGGAATCATTTTATTTTAAAGGGTTAATTGGATTCAGTGTGACTGAATCTATGTTAGCTGTAACTGTTCAGTTGAATTCAAAGTACAACAAAGGATTTACAGATCAAGTTCAGTTCAGTCCAAATCATTGTAGTCCAGTTATATTCCAATTAAAACACATCCATTACATGATCCACATTAGTTCAATTTATAGCAACAGTGTTCATAGAAACCAGTTCATAAAAGAATAATCAGCTAAGCGAATGCTGACATGTGTCGTCTCTTTCCTGGTGTCAGGATGACAGTTCACTGAGCAGCGAGGAGGCAGAGATGAGCGAGCCCACGTGGCTAGCAGCTGATCTGGGAGCAGTTTCAGACCTGAGCCCACCGAGCCGTGGAGAGAGGATGCGCCACAGTCCCCAGAACACACATGGCAAGGAGGATGACGGTAAGAGCCACACAAAAACATGGCTTTCACCAGGAAAAGAAAGAAAAGTCAGTTTTGTGATGAGTTAAGACGAAGAGGCTTGTTTTGTTTGTTTTGTTTGTTTTGTGAAATCTCTGTGGGGGTTTGAAAAGGTGTCACTTTGCCACATCTTGGTTAAAGCTTAATGGCTTTACCAGAATATTGCTGCTGTTTTAACATGAAGCTAGTTGAATGTGTGTGTGTGTGTGTGTGTGTGTGTGTGTGTTTTGTCTACATTCAGTGTATGACATGGCTTTTCATTTTTAGTTTAATTCTAGAGGAACCTGACTAAAGCAAATACAAAACCTCTGTGAGTCAGCGTCTCTGTGTGCCTCTCATGTATTTATCATATTACCTGTATTTATTTCCACCCATCTGAGCAGGGAGTCTGGGATTAGCTGCGAGTGGATGTGTGTGAGCTAAAACCATGGTGTTGCATATCTGACCGGCACTGTGTGCTGACTCACTGTCTGGGTGTGTGTTTGAAAGTTTGAAGATGCAAGCAGAGCTTTTTTTTTTGTTGCTGTTGATTTGAGCGGAGTTGACTGTTAAGAGCCAGGCTGACGTTAAGTGCTCCAACTGATCTCCGTCACAAGTTTCCTTTTTTCTTGCTGCTTCTCCAATCCTCTAAGCTGGGATAGTGAAATGTGAATAGGATGGATTAAAATAAAGAGCTGAAATAAAAAAGGGATTCTTTATTTCATTTAGGTTCATTTAGATTCACTCAGAAAATTAAAGAATAAAGAGCAAACTTTAAGTTAAAGACAAGCAGAAGTATGAAAATAACTTGTTATAGCAGCTATATGAAACTTTATTAATACAACAAACTCATCTCAAGACACTTTTGCAGACTCAGTCAAGTTTAATTAAAAACCAAATCTATTTTATGTTCATATTAGTCCAACTATAACGACTGTTCATATCAACCAATTCATAGAAATAATGACCTAGCCAAGAATAACCAACAGATTGCATCGAATCTTCTCTTTGATTCAATCCTCCATCCTGAGCTACACGCGAACACAGTGCAGAGGAAAAACCTCCACCAGGACCAGACCTAGGAAGAAAAACCTCCATCAGGACCAGACCCAGGAAGAAAAACCTCCATCAGGACCAGGCCCAGGAAGGACATCCAACTGCCTGGACTGGTTGGGGGTGGAGAGGACAGGAAAGAGAGCAGCATAATTCTAAGCTAGGAAAACCTGCACTGAAAGAAGAGAAACACAAATTACTGACAACAACAATGTCACATACACTGCCCGTCCCAAAACACACAATCACCACCTGGATTTAACTAAGCAAATCGATACGAGCTTCCCATTGAATAATTTCTGCATGGAGGATGATGCTTTAGCTGCAACAAGTTATTTAACCCCAACTGATGCAGCGAGTAGCTTCGCATTTCTTAAACAACCCTGTGGAAAGACACGTTCCATGGTCGTGGAAAAGATTATAGTCCGTTTAAGAAGGGTCAGATCATTGGCATCAAGCAAAGAAAACATTTAAGGAGATGCAGAAACTACCAAAACTGGGTTAAGAACAGTCAAACACATCATTAAAAACTGGAAGGTTAGGGGGCAGCCATCGTCTTCTAGGAAGGAATGTGGTCGGAAAAACATCCTGAATGATGATGATCGGCGATCAGATAAAATCTGATCATAAAGAAAGAACAGTAGAACTCAGGACTATGTTTAATAGTGAAAGTAAGAACATTTCCACATAAACAATGTGAAGGGATTGAGACTGAACAGCTGTGTAGCCATAAGAAAACCACTAATCAGTGAGACTAACTGGAGAAAAAGGCTTCAGTTTGCTAGGGAGCATAAAGACTGGACTCTGGAGCCATGAAAGTAAGTCATGTGGTCTGATGAGTCTAGATTTACCCTGTTCCAGAGTGATGGGAGCATCAGGTTATGAAGAGTGACAGATGAGGTGATGCAGCCATCATGCCTAGTACCTGTGGGGGGGCAGTCTGTCATCTGGGATTGCTGCAGTGGGTCAGGTCTAGGATCGGGTCAAGGTTCAGGTCTAGTTTCAGCAACATTATGTGTGTGTGAGGTCAGCTGACTACCTGAATATACTGAATGAGCAGGTATTTTTGAGATGTGGTGGATCAGGCTCATACATCAATATAAGATCTTGGTGAAAAAATGAATGGATGAAAATAAATCTTGTGACATTGTAGAAGTTTCTAGAAACAATGACAGAGCGAATACTGCTGGAATTAAAGCTAAAGTTGGTCCAACCAAATATTAGTGTGACCTTTTTTTTATGTGCAGTGTATTTATCTACAGAAAGTAAAGAGAGCAGAGAGGAGCCCAGTGCATCATGGGACATTACCTGGCAGCCTCGACCGATAGCAGCAGAACTACAGGGACAGTAAAGGTCACCAACCCAGCCCCAAAGATAAACCATACTTTATTTATCTTATAGACGTCTTGCTGTCTGTAAATATTAAAATAGTCTGACGTGAAACTCAAAGGTTATTTTATGTTTAAATAAGTGTTAAAGCCACTTGTGATCCCAGTAAGTTTAATTTCAGCAGATTATCACAGCGACTCCCGTCCTTTGAGCTCTGAGTCTGACAGGTCGCAGCTTCCTCTGTTGCTATGAGACCTAAAATTAAGTCTGAAACTTGGTTGGGATGCAGTGCTCTTTAAAGCAAAATGTGAAACACCTTTTTATCACCAAGCTATTTCAGTGCTGAAAGCTGTCTAAAGTCTGAGCACTGTCGGGACCCGTCTGCAGCGGCAGGTCTTTCCCCTGACAGCGAGGAGATGGTAGAGCAGCTGCTGCTTTAGTTTGAACGTGCAGCCAAAGAGCCTGTGGTTGATCTCACTCCTAGAGTCAATGTTAGATGGTGTTTTTCTAACCAGCAAGCTGTCAGGCCATTTAACTGGAGAATGCTGCTCATTTCAGCACAGCAGATGGTCTGCACACACGCACACACACATGCACCCATGTCCAGTTCAGAAGTAGTCGGTAAATCACTTTTAAGAGCTTCTGATTGCCTCCTTTTGCTTTTGCCACTACACTCGGCAGTGACAGCTGAGGTGAAAGCTCTTATAACTTGATCAGATTGATAGATTGGAACTTGTTGTTTGTGTCTGAGTCCAGAAATAAAAAATCTCTGTTCAAAGTTGCATGAAGCAGTCTGTTGAGTGATGAGATGAGAGATTGATGGATTTTTTGAGAAAATCATTGCAATGACATTCAGCTTCTATGCTCCACGTGTCTGGAACAAACTCCCAGAAAACCTCAGATCAGCTGAAACACTCAGTTTATTTAAATCCATTTTAAAGACCCACCTGTTCTCTGCTGCATTTCAATAGTTTTTATTTAGAAGTCAAAATCTACATCTGGTTCTTTTAAGCTGGAATCATGTTTTACTATTGTCTTTAACTTTATTTCTTGCATTTTATCTATTTTATTTTAGCATATTCCTTCTGCTTTTATTTAATTAATTGCATTTCTTAATCTTTATTTATTCATTTTTTTTATTTTAATTTTTTTTAAAGCACTTTCTGCACCCTGCTGTAATGATTTATGTAAAACACTTTGAATTGTCTTTATATAAATGTTATGTTTTATAGTTTAACCTAAGCTAGGCCATTGAACGATAGTAGCAATATCATACATCAAAGTCTATTATAAATATAATTTATTTAAATTCTAAATGAAATTTACTTCTAATTAATGCAGGCATCTGATCGGTACTTGGAATCGGCAGATACGTAAACCCCAGGTATCAGACAGAAAAACAAAAGGTATCCCAAAATCCCTAGTTGAAACCATGTTTGGTTTTATGCATTCATAGCTGCTTCTTACCATAAATAGGGGATCCCCAACTCTGGTCCTCAGGGCCCACTGTCCTGATGACTTTCCGTGATTCTCTGCTGCAGCACACATGACTCAAATTAATGAATGACTAACAGACTTTTGCTTTTCAAAGATCCATTTAATTTAATCAGGTGTGTTGCAGTAGGGACACATCTAATACCTGCAGGATAGTGGGCCTTCAGAGCCAAGGTTGGTCCTCAAGGCTACAGCAGGGATCACCTCTGGTCTTGAGGGCTAGGGTCCTGCAGGTATTGGATGTTTCCGTACTGCAACACCTGATACACATTAAATGGGTCTTCTTGCACAGGCAGTAGACTTCTTTTATGACACTGGTTCTCTGTCTGCACCTTTTCAAGCAGGCTGCATCTGCATGTACACGAGGACTTGTGTGAGTAATGATATATTAGTGAACACTTTAAGCCTCTACAAAGACACATCTTGCACCAAAGAGCTGTGCTCTTCAGAAATGGCCTATCTACTGCATCTCATTTCTTGCCAGCGAGCATCCTCTTACACTCTTATCTCCAGAGAAGCTCCAGATAGACATTCACATCAGATCCCCTCTGCACTGCTGACCCAACCAGCTGAGAGGCTCCTGCCAACTGTACAGCAGGGCTGAGTGCCAGAACCCCTTTCCTGGAGCCTCCTCCTCTGTCCTCTTATGTAGGACTACTGATGAAGAGGGTTTGTCAGAGGATTAAGGTGACATTACAGATCTGTCTTTGAAGGAGAGAACAACATTCCTGTTTGAGTCGTTTCTCCTTTCTATTTCTGAATTTGTTTACAGATTATATGCAAACCATTAAAGATCATATCACATTTTCAGTAACTTATTTACTTTATTTCTCATCTTGGATTCACATCAGAGTTTCTAGCATTATTTAAAAATCCTCAGCATTTGCCTGATTGTCTGTATTGTCGGGAAAACTAAAGAGAATTAATGGAATGTGGCATTATAATCTCTAACACTGATGCGGTCATCCAGCTAATCCCAAAATAAGACGATTAGTGAATATGGATATCCACACAGTGTATAAATTAATAAATACATGCTAAAATATTTGCTAAAATGCTAAAGTCACATACTATTTCACTTATTGCGTTGTATATATTTATGTGTTTGCAATAATGTTTAGATAAGTTGATATGTATTTGTAAAGCTATATAGATTTTGGGTGGTTTACTGGGTTTATATGAATAGAAATAAATGCCAAATTTTCGTTCGTTCGTTCGTCCGTCCGTCCGTCCGTCCGTCCGTCTGTCCGTCCATCTGTAGCTCAGAAATTATAGTGACTGTCCTGTAGTCCATGTTTGCAGCTCAGGTGCTGCAGAATATTGCTGGTGTTGGTACTTTGGCAGAACTTCAGCCACAGCATGACGGCATGAATGACTGGTTTTTAAGATGTGTCCTATAACCCACCCAAGCTTATTTAATAAGGTAAGAAATGGTCTGATTTTTAGCTGAGTGGAAGAACAATATTTGCATCTTCACAGACTGGCAGACAACAGTATAACCAGTAAAAATCTAGCAGGAATGCAGAGGTACATGCAGAGTTAGACAGATATGCTGCTGTTTTCAAGAGTCAGGAACTGACCCAGGTTGCAGTAGATAGAGACGTAGCTGGAATGTGTGATGAATGGAGCCAAGTTTACCTTAATGCCTGCCTCATTCTCCCCTCGGGGACGGAGCTGCAGTCCAACACATGCATGCAGTTAATAAAGCTGATACACACAAACCTACACATGAAGGCTTCATGTTAATAAATCTGCTACAAACACACACAATCCTTCATATAGAAATGTATATTCACAAATCTGTGTACACTCAGTTGACACAGACGCTGTAGGCCAGTGGCCAACATGGTCTAATGCGGTGAAGTGAAGAAAAGTAGGGCAGCGGGAAACAAACCACAGGATGACTGTGATCCCTCCTCCCTCACACCCCTCGGCCCTGCTACTGTAAGTCCGGGGGATTGAAGAAAGCAATGGATAGAGGAGGGACAGCGAGTAGGGAGAGGGTATGAACTGCCGCTTGGATCAGGAGATGGAGGTCAGGTGGTCAACAGAATTAGAAAAGAAGAGAGCTCTGGATTAAATTCTGTCTCTTCCTCTATGACTAGCACATGAGATGCCTCCAAATGTCACAAAAAACCCTCTGGTGAAGCCACGAGGGCTGGTAAAACATGTCTGGATTGCATGCAGGCAGCTTAATATTCAAATGGCATCCATTAATAATGGACAGCTTCTCTCCACAGGATTTATGTCCAGTGTCAGAGTTAAGTACTAATGCACCAAATAAAGGTTTGGATGCTGGGATGTTGGTTTGTTGATGTTACTGCTGTTTAACCATGATCTGAGGGGTTTTTGTTGAGGATCTCTCTCATAGTTAATCTTTTCCCGACCAGGATCCAACTGGATGTGATCTGTTACAGAGATAAAATATAATCCATGTTGTTTAAAAAAAAACAAAAAACAAAACAAACAAAAACAAAATTGTGAGAAACCACTTCTGGTCTGTTTTTTTTTTTTCTTTTATTGTGTTGATTTCTTTTATTGTTTTTATATTTATTTACCATTATTAATGTATTTATTGTTAAATCCCTTTTTATATTTATGTTATTTATTTAATATTTAATTGCTTTTTTTCTTTTTTATGTATTATTATTTTCTGTAGAGTTGTGTGAACATTAAATGACTAAATTGTAATAAAAACTCTCTACGTTGCTGTTAGAAATAAAAAAAAATAAATAATTATGATTTTGTGAACTAAAATTGGCTCAAAACGCCCCCTACTGGTTCACCCTGGGTTTTTCACCCTCACACCTGACGTGGAGACGACCGTTTGGGGATCAGCTACATCATGGGAAAAGGAAAACTTACCTCTTCCCCTCCCCTCTGGATCCGAAGAGGGTGAAGCTTCACCTTGCATGCGGGTTCAGAGGAAGTTTCAGACTTTTACTGAGTCTCCACGTTTTTGCCACAGTTTGCTACAATGGTCCAGATTTGTACTTTTGAGGGGTGTACCAGACTACTGGTCCTCGCACGCAATGGTTGCAGATGGTCGGGCAGTTTCAGGACCACAGTCCAGCTGTTTGTAATATAGACTTTGGGGCGGCAGTGGCTCAGGTGGTAGAGCAGGTCGTCCAATGATCGGAAGGTCGGCGGTTCGATTCCCGCTCCCGCAGTCATCTGTCGTTGTGTCCTTGGGCAAGACACTTAACCCTCCTTGCCTCCAGTGTTGGCATCGCTGGTGTATGAATGTGTGGATGAATGTTCGGTGATGGTCGGAGAGGCCGTAGGCGCAGACTGGCAGCCACGTTTCCGTCAGCTTGCCCCAGGGCAGCTGTGGCTACACACGTAGCTTACCATCACCAGGTATGAGTGAGGAGTGGATGAATAATGGATTCACAATGTAAAAGCGCTTTGGGTGCCTTGAAAAGCGCTATATAAATCTAATCCATTATTATTATTATTATTAGACTTTTCACAGGAAAGTTTTTCTAACGTCATGGAGGTTAAGATGGTTTTAGTCGGCCAGCCACTCCTGCTGTTCCAAACCCTCAGAACCTTCAAACTCATCACAACACTGCAAGTCTGAACCACGATAATGAAATTACACTTTTATTGTCCTTAGATTTCTCTGTCAAGAGCAAGTTTGATGACATTAAAAGTAGATTTGATGTGAGCCAAGTGTTGTAGTTTTCTGCATTTATTATACCCGTATCATAAATATAGAATAAATGAAGAATAAAATTGGGGATCCTTTAGCTATACTGCTCAACACTGCCCTTGTGGTTTCCATTCCACTTCTCTGTTATATGTCACGCTGTGCCTGGAAATGGGACTAAATTATGGATGTGAATGAGGCCAAAGATGGAAGAAAGGCTTTTTATCGTAGAGCATGAATGGGCCTTATGAAGAAGGATGCTGAGTCTCAAACTTTCTGGTTATCACCAACATGGTGCTGATTAAGTAAACGTGAAGCCTTTGAGAAGAAGTAAATGTAAGGAGCCTCTTAAATCTTATCATTCTCCATCTGTCAACTTCTTGTTGAGCTGACCGCAGCACTGAATTTCTGCCTTGTGTATGCGTGAGCCGCCCCTGTTCACTCCTGCACCCACCACCCCTCATTGCTTCTTGCTTTTTTCAGAAATGTGCAGAGAGAGTTACTCAAAAAGCAGAGGGTGTAGTTAGACTGAAAAATGAACATCAGATTCACATAGTCACATACTAGACTTACAAACAACCTCAATAAATCACAGCTTCAATAAAACTTGCACTTTGAATGCTGAATTCTCATGAAAGGCAATGATCACCTATCTAGTATATGTATGGACCCCAGTTTTCCTTCAAAAGTGCCTTAATTCTTCTTTGCATGGATTTTTTAGGACGATTCTCTGTAAAATCCCAGAGATGATTCACATAGAAAACATTGTACCCATTTACCACAGTGTAGCATCGTCTGATACTACTTCCAGCAGGATAATGCACCATGTCACAAAGCTCAGATCATCTCCACCTGCTTTCTAGAACATGACGATGGGTTCACTGGACTCCAACAGCCTCCACAGCCACCAGATCTCAGTCCAGTAGAGCAGCTTTGAGATGTGGTGGAACGGGAGATTCTCATCATGGATGCAGCAACTGTGTGATGCTGTCATGTCAATATGGAGAAAACCTCTGAGGAAGGTTTCTAACACCTTGTTAAATCTCATTTAGTTGAAGGAGTGAGTGTGAACTATATCTATGGAAGACAATCTCAGTGGATGATTGTTGAGGACAGAAAGCGATTGGCACAGTCATGAAAAGAAACACAGCTCATTGAACAAAGGAGAAAAAGCAGTGTTTGATATGAAGCTAGTGGATTACAGGATGAAAAGGTTCTTATAGGGCCACCCCTAGCTGGAGCTACAACATCTGGGTGGTTTGGATTGAAGCATGTCTGTAACATCTGTCTCATCTTGATCACCTCCAGCGTAAACCTCCACTCTTGACCTCATCATTGTCTCCTCTTTCCCTCTACAGTTCCCCTTATTCTTTCTCTTTAGCCTCTGTAGTCTTTTCTAAATTTTCCAGTTTTCTTTTAAAATGTTTTCATGTCTTCATTCTGATGCATATTTTAAGTTCACAGGATCATCTCTGATTTGATGCTTTACACTGACTAATGTGAAAATCTTAGAAATGTTCAATTCAAACAAAATATACCAAATAAGTAAGAGGATGTAGTAAAAATAGCAGCACTTCCAATTCAGAGTTTGACTAAACTGAATATTAGAAGTGTATCAGGCTGACTCCACCTGAGCACTTCTGGAGATTAAGGTGGTCTATCCACACAAGTCTCAGTTTTACTGTCATCAAAGTCACTGCGTGCATGTGCATGCACAGCTGAATGTGTGTGTGGTGCTGTACTCTCCGAAGGAGAAGGCAGGCCAATAACTGTGGGTGCAAATTTCAGGTCAGGACACATTTTATGGAGCCAACCTTTGGACATCTTCCACAACTCAAACCATAAAACAATAAAAATCCACCGACACCTTCAAGGTCTTAAACCACCCTCAACACACACATACAAAGATAGTGTGATAAACACACAGGTACCTTGAACCTTGGTTGGGGAAAAGGGTAAAAGAGTCAAGGATTTGTGAGAACATATCATTCACCAGGTTGTTTCAAAATAATTAATGAATGTGTCTTTTCATCAATAATTTATTAATTTAGTAATTTTTTTTTATTGATTTAATCTTTTTTTAACTGCAAAGATTTCCAACGTTATTAACAACCCGTTAGTTCCAAATATCAGTCAAGCTCTGCTATGACAAATAGTTCTTGAAGAAATAATCTGCTTTTGTTTATTTTTTTCATTGACTGGTGTTTGACATGAAGGGTGCATTCACACCTAATACTCCACTAATCTCAGATGAGTTGGGGGTTGCAACTTTCCTCAGGTCCGAGTTTCCTGCTACACTGCTTTTGAGTAACATATTTCCTTTCATGTCTGAGACAGTGGTCCATCAAGAACTGCTGAAGGAGAAACAAAAACAAACAATTATTTATTGCTTAATGCAGGACACATTAGAGCAACACATGGAGCAGCATCAGATCCTAACACTTGATCATATTTCTGTCTTTTACCACGGTCCTCCACATCTGCCTGTGAGCTATTTCTTCCAGCTGTTGTTCCAGCTACACATGCATATCTCTTGGTTGTGTTTAACCACAAATTCCTGCATTGTATCTGCAGGGTATACACTCTAGTCCACCTCCCGCATTAGGTTCACATAAAGCGAACTGAGTGATGGGATTCACACTGGCACTGTTTGGTCTCCTTAAAACTAACCCTGGTCCATTTCCACAGATACTAGGGTTTGTTTGAAGCTGTGTTAGCGCTCATTCGCACTCTAGTGTGAACCAAAGAAGCAAACTCTGGTCCGCTTGCAACATGGGGCCTTGGTTCACCTGCAAGTGAACCCTGGTGTGGATTACGTACACCGTGAAAGCAAGTGGACCATCAAGTGAACCAAAGAGAGGAAGTGATGTAAAACCAGTCATAGAGCAACATGCTGGCTTTCTCGCTGCTTTAGGTTGGTGCTCTGCTGTAGAAACTGAAACAAGACTTTAGAAACTTGCGGTTGCTCCGTTGTTGCGGTAAACGAGTGCATGGGGACGAGGAAGATTTCCATTTTTTGTCATACGACATATTTAGTTCACAAACTAAGGGTGATACTTGGGTTCTTTTATTGCAACAAATCCAGCTTTCAACATCTGAGGGAGAAGCAGGATTTGTTGTGATAATAATCACGTTTCACGTTTAGTTTGCAAAGCAAATTTGTGATACGAGGTTGGAAAGAAACCCCCTTGAGTCCCTCCAAAGCATGTTGACTACTTGCCAACATGCTTTGGACGGTTGTTATCAGCTTAATACCCTCTTGTAATTCACATTTGTCTGAAAATACCATGAGTTTGGTTTTTATCTGCATATAAAACCAGTTTCAGTGCCAGAAGACAAGACTGAACTGTACTGTATTCAGTCTGTAAAAACTCTAAAGCTGGGGCAGTGCAGGAAGAGCAGCAATAGATCACTACATCATCAGCATAGAAATTAAGTTCTTCTTTTTCAGAATTCATGATGTTTGTTTTTTTCATTCATGCAGTATGCAGAACGCTTCACATGATCTGCTCTCATGATCAGAAACATGGAAGTAAAGTTGATGATTTATGGATAATGTGAAGGAGTGGTGCTGTTTTGATCACAATATCACTGATTTGTAGCTGTTTTTGATTAATCAGTGAAAAATATATTAGTCATCACTGCAATTAATTTCTTGTATGTCATTGATGTAAAAACCCAACATTTTGGGATTACCAATGCAAGGACAAAATTTTATGGCAATTATCTGCATCTCAACTCTTGCATTCAAGTCAGCAGCTGCACATCATCGATTACACGGATTCAGAGGTATTTACAGTCTGTCAGCGCGCTTTCTTATATTAATTGCAAAGTCTGTGTTTCCTGGAATCTGCTGATAACCTGAACTTATTGCTCTCAGGCTGTGAGAGCTGCAGTGGTGATAATGGGCTGAAAAAAATGACAGCTACTACAAACAAAAATGCTTAACATCACACACAAACAGTTGCAGGACCAGCCTCTGATTATGTCTGTTGTGGTTATTCTTTATGCTTTAACTGCTCTGGAGAGCATTTGATATGCAGGAATAAAGCCGTGTTCATGTTGGCTGGAGAGCTTATTGAGTTTAGTCACTAGCTTGTGTAAAGGGTGCAGAGGTCTGAGTGTCGTGCAGCTCTAGACCTCATTACAGGCAGGCAGGAGGCTGCAGCATTGCTACGAGTCAGACGGCTAATTGCTCTTACCATTGGAACGCCTAATCACACACGCACACACACACACACACACACACACACACACACACACACACACACACACACACACACACACATTAGCAAGAACATAAGTTCCCACATGGACACACACACATGTAACAGAGACAATATTAATTCATCCCAGCTGGTGCTCAGTCTTGTCACAAATTGGTTAGTTGCTGGTCTCATTCTGTGTTTGTTTTGTGTGTGTGTGTGTGTGTGTGTGTGTGTGTGTGTGTGTGTAGTATAGGGGTTTAATATTAATTGAGCAGCTTCATATTTGAGTCATGGAGAGCGGTTGTTAATAATGAAGCATGTACTGTACCCTGCACAGAGAGCATGCTTTACAAACACATGCACACATGATTATTTTTATCAGCAAAAAATAAATAAATAACACAAATATTTCTAAAGCTTTATGCAGCCTGATACATAAAACATTAGATAACGGAAGCAAACACATACAGATGATTTAATGTGAAATAGAGAAAACATGAATAAGGCAAAGAGGCTGTTCAGGCAATGGAAAACATTCTGATGCATTCAGGAACATTCAGTAAAACTCTAAATCAAAGAATCTTTGGAGTATCAGATGTTCTTTATATTGTCCTCATTCAGTTGGCCTGTTTCAGCTCCTCCAGGAAGTAAACTGTATGTCTACATGTGTGTGACTGCTTCAGCAACAAGACATAAGGCTATTAAATGAGAAATATTATTATTCATTCAGTCTGCTCTCATGCTGCTAAATATTTATCTTCTATGGTCATTGTTGTGAATAAGCTGGACTCCTCGACATGCACATTTCCTACTCTTTGTATTTCATGAATTTCTGTTAAGATTTTAGCATCTGTACTATTATTCTTGTTTTATTTTAGTTTCGGGGTCTGGCAGCTCTTTGTCTTCTGTGTTGTGTTTATATTTTTATGAAATAATCCACAGGAGTCTGCAGTTCTTGTCTATTTGCCATCAGTTTCTTTCTCTCTTTCTGAGTCTAATCGCTTTTCTTTTCACACTCTTTCTGCCCATCTCTTTTATTCTCATTCAAACTTTTTAAGCTTTCAGAGCAAATAAAAGAGTCAAAAGTCAGGGACAGGTTTTCATCCCCCACAAAGATTTAAAAACATCACACATTTTGTTCATAGGTCACTCTTTGTGACAGCTTCGTTTTTGTCTTCTGTTTCCCGTGTGTGCCGGTACCACTGCATTCATCTTTGGAGAAAAGATGAATACAGTGGTTTTCTCCTCCACTCTTCCTCCACTCAGAGACACTTGTTTCACCTCAGTGGATGCTGTACTGATGTAGTTATTTTTCTTGAGCTTTGCCCTTAAATCGGAGCTTGTATGCACCTAAACCACCATTTATCCTGACTTGACTTGAATATTTAATTTGTATTACTTTAACTTTCCTACAGCATCGCAGTGAGTGAATAATTTTGTACACATATTACATGCTCTGAAAAACAATTACAAGAATGAAACCAAGAGAAGCCATTTGGACTTTAACTGATGTGTTATTTTTTCATTTCCTTTTCCCACTCAGCTCTTTGTCACCAGGCTTGTGTTTATTTTTTGTCCTTGGAGGATTTTTCTTAATTAACAACCATAGCAGATTCTCATGCAGCAGGCCACCCACCTCTTACCTCAATGAAGCAACTGTCAATAATAAACGTCGGTAGATAGAAACATGTTCACATTTTATTTAGCTTTCTTATTTTAATTCTGTTGTAATTTACCAAACATTTGATGGAAACCATCTATTTACAGAACTTAATATATGGAAGTAAAACTGAGTGAACGTATTGCACGTGAAAACAAAACACTGAGCTCGTCTGATGGGTGTTCACACCCTCACACACACACAGTGTTGGGTTTGTTTTATGAACAGCAGTCCTTGGCCTTGTCCGCTAAGGGCTGATAGGTGGTGTAACCATGGCGTTTTCTGAGTTTTCGGTTTTTACTGGCTGTAGCCCTCCTTTCAGAACAGAATATACAAGCAACGAAGCTCAAACATGTCAAGTTCTTTATTTCAGGTTAAAAATGTCACTAGTTTACTCTGGTAAGTATATGTGTGTGTGTGTGTGTGTGTGTGTGTGTGTGTGTGTGTGTGTATTCCTTCTGAGAATTTCTTTCCTACCTTCTGTGTAGACTACTGATCAGCCTGTTCTGATCCAGCCCAGCTAAATGCAGAAACGTCTCAGAACTATAAGGAATTTTTCCTGAACAGAAAGCATACAGTATATAAAGTCTTGTTCAGTTCCACAGTGTACTCTGTAACCTCCACATGGTTGTCAAGGAAACATTTCCTTTGCTCTCCACTCCTGTAGATTACACCAATATGGTTGTGTGTAATTGTTCAGGTAAAGTCTGTGTTTCTGAGGCCGGTGTTGGATATTTGAAATTCTAAAATTCTTTTTTTTTCTGAGGAAATGTTGTATTTACAGAAAAACCTGAACCTTGATCTGGACTCTTTAAAAAAAAAATTTTCCTCTTTGAACCTGCAGAACTTGAAGTAGTATAGTCAGGTGTGATGAATGTGATGTGCAGTTGCATACTAAGAACTTCAGATTTTAGTTTTTATAGTTAGTTACAGGTTAATGGTGAATGGAGACAAACTATTGGCAGTGATTACCGGACAGTTCGGGGAAGAGGACTATGAACGTGACCAGGAGATGGCCACTGCATCATAAGTCAGAGCGAACAATGAGAGTGTGTGTGTGTTTCTGTCGAGCTGGTCTTGTAGGAATGTGTGTAAATGTGTGTGTGTGGGAGTGCTGCATAGAGCGAGGTCGAGGAGAAGAGCAGCTCCATAGTCTGGGTCTTTGTATTCTTCAAATACTCCATGTATATGTTACTGTGTGAGTGGGAGGTAGGCAGAGAGGGAAGGTAGGGAGGGGCTCCCAGCATTATCTTTCACCTCTCAAGGCCATAGACGAAGCCACAAGAGCCAAACACACACACTTCAGCAATGACTGACTGAAATGGATGGGGGGAGGAGAGGGAGGGATGCAGAGGAAAGACAGGGTTGATGGGTGGTAGGTGGAAGGGATGGAGGAGAGGGAGAAAAGGTGCGAGGAAAAGTGATTAAATGACTGAAGGGAGGAAACTGAGAGGAATGAAAACACGAGAAGATAACAGAAATGGTAACATGCATAACTAATTAATATTATTCGGTTTCTCATTTTCTTCTGATTATTTTGATTTAAAATTCCAGATTTTTGCAGCAGTTTTTACAACGAATGCAACAAAAGCTGATTTTTAACCATCTTTTATGTAGAACTCCAGCGATGTGTTGTCCTTGTTGGTGATTTTATAGGCACATGCTTCACATTTCTCTTCTTCTTTGTTGGGTTTTGCTTGCTTTAAGTGACTATGGTGTGGCTTCCATCTACCGTCCAGTATTTTTCAAATCGAAGTTTTCTCATGTTTAAAATTGGTAACATGGAAATAAAATGAAATGAGGCCAGTTTCATGGGATTTAACTGGTTTTTAACCACAGTCTTGCAGTAGATTGGCTGAGAGTAGTCATTCTATTGTCCATTAAATGTCTGCAGGTTGTTGATCAACACCCTGAATCCATCTTTCTTCACAGATCTTATCAGAACCAGGTCTTTCACTGTATAGAATGTGAAGGTGTCCATTATAGCCATCTACCTCTTTCTTTTTGTCCTAGTCAGAACCTACAAGTGGCATCTGACTCGAGTTACCTTCAGCTTGTTTAGTATTATGTGAGGATGTTAATGGTACTGATCTTAGTTTCAGACATTCTTGGTTCTCCACGTAGCATGTTTACAGCTAAAGTGGTACAGCAGATTGCTTTAAGTTTATCTGGACATCATTTTCAGTAAACATTTTTTTGATACTCGTTCAAGTTTTCAAACCCAAAGTATCTCCAGACATCAGATATGGGTCCTTTTTTCAATCGTGCCACGTTCAAAGTCCCTTAAGTTCTTTTTTTTCATCATTCTGATGCTCAGTTTGAACTTCAGCTAGTCATCTTCACTGTGTCTACATGACTAAATGCGTTGAGTTGCAGCCATGTGATTGGCTGATTAGATATTTGTGTTAACAGGCAGTTGAACAGGTGAACCTGATAAAATGGACGGTGAGTTTATAAATGAGACTTTGTGGGTGATGTAATGTTAAGACTGAGTTCAGGGTTCTCCAGTGTTTTCCTCGTGGGGTCCTCCACATCGGGAGCTATGCGTGCTCCGACTGCCTGGTCGTTGCCATGGTGATTGTCCTTGTCTGGGTAGTCAAGGCCCTGCACTGCAGCCCTAAGGGTATGGTGTGGACCTGGTCTGCCCTAATCTGGGTGGTTCCTGTGGTGACAACCTGGCTGCTGATGTGGATGGACCCCTGACCTGGTTCACCTGGGTCTTCGTTGCCATGACAGATTGTTGTGTGATAAACTTGGGTGTGTGATTGCTTGTGTTTTTCAAGATGCAAAAAGTGTTGTTTTTATTAAATAAAGCACTTTTTGCTGCCGTTAGCCTGGATTTACACATTTTCTAAAGCTTCGTGTGAGTGTTCAGTTATTTTCTTTATGTCCATATTTTGTATTTTGCAAAGAGCAGGGGAAGAAAATGAGCTGATGATGAGCAGCAGTCTCGACTAGAAGGATGAAGATTGCCAGATCAGAACAGGAAGGTCTGTTGTTTAAGTTGAATTCAGTCATAATTAAGCCCATTTTCTGGAACCCCCAAAAAACTAGAAACCAGATTTTTGTTTTGTCTTCTTATCTCAATTATATAAGGGTTTTTTTCTTCTTTTCAGACAATAATAGTAGGATGTTGTAACACACCTGACATGTTTCGGCTGTCACTTGCAGCCTTTCACAGAAACGTCCACTGATGCGTTGCTGAAGTGTTATCAGCTGTTTTGCGGAGGTGTGGCCATCCCAGCAAACCTATCAGATTTGCTGGGACGGCCACACCCCCTGCCGTGTGGTGGTCTCTGTGTAGAAGAATAAAAACCCTTTACACCACAAGAGTAGGTCTGGTCTTCAGGTCAGGACTCAGCTGATCCACGCATGCATTTGAATTACTTTAATATATTTAGTTATTCTGAATCTCTCAAGGTGCCCTGTAGTGATGAAGCTCAGGAACACCCAGACTTTATACCATCTGATGGATAGCATGAATAGAGGAGCATATGGAAAGCTAAACAAAAAGAAGCAAAGCCCAGGGGAAAATAAGAAACTAGAAAAATATTTTGATTGGAACAGAGTGGATCTGCCCCCCCTCCCCTCTTCCTCCTTTCCAAACAGCACATGAATTATTAACAAGAAAGCCAATTAGAGAAGGAGATGAGACGGTTAGATTCTCAAACCAAACCATGTGGCAGTTTTACATCACCGTTAGGACCTCTGCCCCCCCAACACTGCAGCACATTAAACGACGTTAAAGCTTCTGCTGCTGCCCCCTCACTGCTCTGCATACTCACTATTCATTTTTCATGCACAAACCCGAAGATCTATTGTGAACCTAATTTACCGTAAGTTACTACAAGCTTCAAAACTAAAGAGAGACATGTTGTGTTTGTGTTCTTTTGTAAAACAGACGCTCATAAAAAGCATCACATGTAAACATGAAAACCAACTTGTTCTACTCAGCTGGCGCTGTGGCTTTTTGCTTTAGTCAGATTTCCAATTCTACATGAAAATGTAATTATAGAGGACACTATCAACCTGATCAACCTGATATCACAATCAGATATTTTTAAACCCCAAGAATTCTTAGTAACAGCACTCCTTTAGAGACATATAACCGTTTAATGACTATGTGTCATATTTGATGCGTACAATTTCTGAAACCTTTTGCATCACCTTATAGTGAAACTTAACTTTGCTCAAAACTCTGTTGTATCTATATGTCTATCTATCTATCTATCTATCTATCTGTCTATCTATCTATCTATCTATCTATCTATCTATCTATCTATCTATCTATCTATCTATCTGTCTATCTGTCTATCTGTCTGTCTGTCTGTCTGTCTGTCTGTCTAGATGCCATCAGAAGCCTCAGTAAAAACTGTGATATATATATATATATATATATATATATATATATATATATATATATATATATATATGTAAATGCACACATAAACAAACATAAAATGGATATATGAAATATGGATGCCATAAACAAACAGGAGGTGGAGGGCAAATTCAACACAAACAAACACAAGTCAAGTCGAAGGGATGTCAATCCAGCCAGTAACAATGGGGAGAGGCCAGGTGCAATATAGTCCAGGAAAGGACGCCACACTTTGTAAAAATTGGCTTGCAAAATGTGAGTAAGATATTCCAGGGGAATCAGCTCAGATGTTATTTTACGCCATCCACTAATCGAGGGACTTTTATCACTAACTCACTATGACAGAATATCTTTCCTTGCTGCAGTTGTGAGAATATATGTATATTTTTGACACCCATTTTCTTTTGGGTTGAGCTTTAAAGGATTAACATCAGTGTAGCATCACATTTTTAAAATTTCAGCAAATTTATCAAAAAAATTGTGAGTATTTTAACTCATTTTTTTATACAAATAAAAAGTATAGACAACCTTTTATAATTTAAGATGGTTTAGGGTTGTATAATGAGTTTAAGTTTTAAAATGAAACAAATGTTTAAAAGTGGCACTAACAGGTGAAATGATAGAGGAGTCACTTATATTCTATAAGTGAGTCTGTAAGTAAATGAATCATAGATGGTCAAAAATGTGTGTGGATAAGCATCTATTGTTCTCCCAAATCATGCTGCAATGTTTACAACTTGAATTAATCCAAATTAAGACTTTGTGAAGCTTTATATTAACTTTACACACACGTTAAAAACAGACTGGCTGTATACCAGGGGAATAACACGGTTCCCCATATTCTGTATTATCCATCCTTCTAATAATGAAAGGTGTGTATTATTCATAGCCTTTCTGTTTCTAAACCTTAACGTCATGCTGCAGGTGTTTCACATCTCGAACATGAAAGTATGAAAAATTATTAAATAAAAACAATCCACACATCCATGATTGGAACCAGTGCTTATTGGACTTCCTGTTGCCTTTCTATCATCTCCAACCAGTCTGCCCATTCTCCTCTGACCTCTGACATCTGGTCCAGACAACTGCTGCTCACTGGATATTTTCCCTTCTTCAGACCGTTCTCTGGAAACACTAGAGATGGCTGTGTGTGAAAATCCCAGTAAATAGTCAGACCAGCAACCATGTCAACCATGTTCAGTCAATTAAATCCCCTTTCTTCCTCATTCTGATGCTCAGTTTGATCTTCATCATGTCATCTTCACCACGTTTACATGACTAAATGTATGGAGTTGCTGCCGTGTGATTGGCTGGTTAAAAATTTGTGGTAATAACCAGTTGAACAGGTGGACCTGATTAAGTGTAAAGTCTATATAAAAACTGTGATTTCAAAATTAATTCTTTCAAAAGTAAAAGATGTAATAAAACTAAAAAAGTCAGTGAACCATCTGACTGCCATTTTTTTGTTCTATTTATATTTGTTTTTTCATTTATAACACTGACGCCACCCTCTCCGCCCTCCAGTAACGCCTCTCAGTCGACGGACATTTCTGGAGTCTAAAGCTGAACTTTTTGGCTCTGGGAAGTTCTGGTTCAGAGACGGTTCCCAGAGCTGTAGTTTCAGCAACGGTGAAGGTGATCGCTGCTTTTAAACAAGTCAGCGAGATGTGCAGAGCAGATGGTGCTTTATCTGAAAACCTCTCTCTCTGTAAAACCAATGCACACACACACACCACATGGCTTTGGTGTGTGTAAAGTAGGTCACGAGGCCAATGTTGACCACTACAGACTCTGCTCTGTGCAGCTTACCTCACTCGATGAACACACAAACAAGCCAAACATAAGTCCAGGAGATCATGGAGGCATGAATCTCTGACTAAACATTGGGCTGAATGCCTTTTCTGTGATTGTACTAGAGGTTTTCCTTGCTGTTAGTGTATGTTTCCTTTTTGCTTGTTTGAGGGAAAGAGGACAGAAAAATATGTTAAAGAAAGAAAATAAAATAAAAGATGCACATTTATTTCTCTTTCTATGAAAAAATGGTTTTGAAATATCTTGATTTTCTCCTTCCCTCATCTGCTCCCTCTCTTCTATCTATAATCCATTTACTTCAAGGTTGCACAGGAGCCAAAGTAGATGAGGAGAGGGTGGTGGGAGAAAAGAAAGACACAAAGGGAGGAGAGGAAAGTGGAGGGCACCCTGGAGAGGAAACCATGAAAGGAATAAAAAAGCAAAGCTGAAGGGAAGCCAAAAAAAATTATTAGACAAATGCTGGAGGAAGAGCAGATCTGGGATTTGAGAATGAAACAGATGGAGGGCCGAGTTGGAGTTGGGAAAAGAGATGCAGCAAAGATGAGGAGAAAGTAAATGAGTATGGACAGAGTGTGTGAAGAAGATGAAGCACAACTGAGGAGCAGAGCCAGAAGGCTGAGGCTGAGGATGACGAGGGCAGAGGGAGCATAAAAACCAGGCATAAAAATTGGACGGCTGCAGGACGAAGGGCTGTTGTTACGCTCTTGTGAGAAATCATGTGATCTCTCCCATCCTAAATATGTCAGGAAAGCCCCTAAAACTATTCTGCTGGATCCAGACTCATTCTGCATAATGCTGCTGTTGTAAAACTGAATGTTTTCTTTCCTTCTACCCTAAATAAGCTCATGTTGTGGATAAAGACAGGAATCTAAGAATGTGAGTGAGTACTTGCATACGTGCGAAGACTCAAGATGAAGCTTTACGTAATGTTTGATTACTGTCTGCAGATGTATTTCGATGCATACCTACTGTCTAGTTCTTAGTCTGAACTATCACGTCATGTTGTCTTTTAGCTGGGGAAAACATGGAAATAAAACCCCCTCACATCCACCCAAGCTAAGCCCCGCCCCCCTCTGCATCACTTCATATATTGCTCTGTCCTTTCCAACCATCCCCCTCCTTCTCCTACCTCCCATTTTTATCAGTACCTCCTTTGTCCAGCATTTTCTCCTCTCACCCACACACTCACATTTATTCCTTTTCTTTCTGTGCCCCCTCGTCTCTCACACTTAGTGTTTCTTCGCCTCTTTTTCTGCATTGGTCAGTTTCTCCTCTAGTCAATAGGAAGGGAGTAAGGGATGTGAAATTGGTAGCTCTTCCTCTCCTCTTTTGTCCTCTCTGTGATGCAGGCCTGAAGGAGTGGCCTATTGTTCTTCCCCTCCATGCTGGTCATGTCCGCTAACACCTCGGAGCTCAGCTTCATGTCGTAGCTTGTCTCCATCACATTTAGCTCCAGTGTTAACAGGGTTTAACTCCTGGATTGGATGTATAAAATCTCTGTTTTTCAACGCGTGAACAAGCTGATAATGTTTTAAAACTAGCCTGGAATATTAACTACACGTCTAAGTTTCCATTTAATATTTAGTTAAGTCTGATTTGAGTTTCTAATGTTCACATTTGCAACAGGTCTAATTAATCAGCCTATAAACTGATCATCAATGTATCCTGGCAACAAGCAGTTCGGGTGAAACTGTGAGTGAGCTCCAGTGTTTGTGTGTCTCATAACCGTGACCATGCATAGTATTTGGACTAAATCCCACTCTGACTAACCTGCTGCCCTAAATACACAATCCACCAGATGTGGATTAATTCACAGCTAAAAATAGTTCTTCCCTTTCTCTTAAAGTAAAAAATAAAATTCATTGCCAGCTGCTTTTGAAAACTTTAGTCTTTAAAAAAAATTAAACAATGAAATGAAATTACTGCTCACTGGGTGCCAAAGTATGGTTAAAACCAGAGGCTAATTTCCCAACTGGGACGAATAAAGTTTATATATGTTATATATTGTTATATATTGGATAATATGAATAAAGAGCAAATTCGAGAATTATGTGGCAAAGTGAAATATTTCCATCTAGCAATGTGGAGTAAAAAAAAATTTAAATACCATTAGTGTTTTGATGAACAGATCAGGAAAGTAGAGGTTAGAGAAAAATGCAGGATCATACATATCCAGTGGCTCTGCTGCTCTCTACATCATGCAGATGGCTGCTGTGTTATTAAAAGTCTAGACTGCTTAATAATATGTGAAGCTTTTGGTGGGTCAGGGCAAGTTGCAGACTGAACCAGCAACCATCCCTCATTTATTCCTACAATTCCCCACAAATCATGTTTTGAGGAGAGCCCCGGCTTTCTGTTGTTTTGTGAGAAACACTGCCCTGTTGAACTGTGTATTTTATGCGCACAAATTAAATAAAATGTGCAAATAAAACAAGTGCACAATACAAACATTATTATTTAATGAGCTTATTTACAAGAAAGAGTGATAATTTAATAATTTTACAAATAATAAAGATGCAAACAGAGTTACTAAAATTACTCAGACGGCCATAGTTAATTAGCATTTAATTTTTGAAAATCTAAATATAAAGACAGACCATAACAACATATAGAATATCAGGAATGGAAAAACCTGTTTGTGTTGTTGTAAACATCTTTTTTCCGATCCAGTGTTTCAGCTCAGATGAGTGACAGGTGGGAGCTGGCAGAGAGGATTGCGTCTCATTAAAAAGTGAGATTTCTGTGTTCAGTTTGAGACTGATCGGCAGGATTAACCCTGCTACTGATAATCAGTGACATAATGTCTTCAACGTTCCTAAAGAGATGCGACTGCAGAATTTTCCTCCTGTCAACTGCTCCAACCAGCACCATTCTACAAGTGTAATTATCAGATCTGAGATGTGTGTCTCTATTGTGTCTTTAGTAAAGGCCTGGATCAGCTCACAGTGCTTCTGTGTACAACCAGAACAGGAAACTAAAGTTTTGGTGAAAATCTGGGACACAGCATTATTGTGACTTTGTTCTGTCTGCACATACGCTTCAAGTTACTGGAAGAAACACTTTCAACATTAAATTAGGACAGAAAAATCTTTATTTTTTTCCTTCGCTTGCTTTTGCTTAGCAACCCTCTTCTGTTTACTTGCTCTCAAAAGTCTCCCAGAGATTTGGCATTTGGAATTGTGAAGTGATGTAGAAGCTGGAAAACTTGCTGTCTTTCCTGCTGCTGCACCAAAGTAAAAACAGAAACCCCAAACTGCAGGAAGTTGGTGTTGCTCCTTTGTTTAGCTGTGGTGAACAATCCTTTTTCAGACCTGGACACTCGATGAGCTGCGCTTTCTTAGTCTTTTTTTTTTTGTTGTTTCGGGGAATATCACCCCCTAGGAAGCAGTTCTTCTAACTACGTGACGTTGTGCAGGCGGTTTGGTCCACTTGAGTAAAGTACAGTGTGAAAGCAAACCAAAGGAAGTTGAATCGAACCGCATCCCCTGGACTGGTGTGAATAGGTCATTTATGGTCCCGTAACATCCGTTTGAAAACGGTACTGCCTCGTACTTTCATGCTCTCCTCACGTTGGCATGGTTATTAGCCAGTATATCCACCAGAGGGCAATGTAGAGTTCAGAGTTCACATCCAAGTTCTGACCTCAGTTTCAGACAACAAACATGCCGTCGGTGGAGGAGATCACGATGATGTTCATTCCCAGAACGAGACATAAGAGCAGGCAGCGCAGTAGACGGTAGTGGTCTGTGGAGAAGTTTAAAACATTGCAGCTTCTTCTCCCTCGTGGTTTCCAGTGCTACTACTCCGTTTGCTCCATCAGGGTACGCATCTGCGAGGGCCCCTGAAACGAACATACATGACGCAAAAGACGGATGAAATCCTCCGTATCTGTCTGTTACATGGAGCCTAAATGGTCCTTTAGAGTACCATTTCATGCTGTGTGCAGACTTTTCAATCCGAACTGTGACCTTTAAAAATCATCAGGAGCATCGTGGACCAGGAGGTTGCTTACTGTATAGGGAAAAGCTTTAATGCTGCTAGATTTTGTGCTGTTGTGGTTTCTTTCCACTTAAACAAAAACAAAAAACAAAACTGATCAGTTGTTTAAATAAGACATTTACAGCACTGCAAATAGCTCAGACCTTAACTCGGTTTTTGCAGTGCCTCGGTTTTTTGTGCTTTTAAATTTGGGAAGAAGTTGTTGTTTTTGTTTAGCTTTTCTTTAATTCACAGCCTGACGGTTTGTTTTTCCTTCATCATCAGAGAAGAAGTTTAAAGAATCTTTTTAAGAAGCTGTCTGCATTTTACAAGCATGTGTCTGGTTTTAACTGCCCTCTGACTGCGGACAGCGTTAGTGCTGGAAGCATCAACACTGTGGTCTCTGTCCTGGAAGAGAAGCGGCCTTCACCATCGTCCATCCGACTCTGGGGCTTCAGCAGCCTGCTCGCTGAGGGCTGCAGATGATGGTGGACGGCGGTGAATCAGAAAATAAGTGGGTGAGAGGGCACAGAGGGATGGATAGAAAGGGAGACACATTAACACAGAGAAGTGGCAGAGTAGAGAACAGGCAGAGCACAGTGTGCTCGTGGCGTGGTGTCACGTTAGCATCGCTGCTTGCCGGCTGGTCCCTTCCCATTAGCTCGCTGACTGACTGCCTAGAACCTGCATCAGTCTGCTGACTGCAGATTACAGCATGACAGCTATTATCTCACATCATTATCCTCCTCACTGCTGATGATGAATTTCATCATTGCTTCCAAAACTGATGTCAGCTTTCAAGCTGGTTGTGCAGCGCAGCGTTTGTTTCGCTGGAGTGGCTTAATTAGCTCAGTGGAAAACTTAATCGGTTTATCCTTGTTTTTACCAACCACAGTAAACACACCGCTGACATTTTACTCATTCTATACCTTCATTACAGCAACAAAAAGGAAGAAATTCTTGTGTGGATTGAATTAAAAATAGATGCAGCATAGTGTAATGCTCTATATTTAGTCTTGAGTCTTGGGGAACCCCTCCAAGTCAGTGATTTCAGGTGTTCTAAAGAAACATCTGAATGATGGAGTTTGATGTGGAGGAACTCAACCATCTTGCACAGAGTCATGACCTCAGCCTGAGCATCTTTGGGATGAATTGAGCCAGGCTTGCTCATCCATCGTCAGTGCCTGACCTCACAAGTGAGCGTCTGGAAGAAGCGTTGACACTCTTATCACAGCAAAAGGTGGTCCCACTCCATATTAAACCCTATGGATTAAGAATGGGATGTCCCTGATGTCCCAATACCTTTGACAATATGGTTCAGGTCTGTTTCACATGTACAATATCTGGGAGTTATACCGTCAACTCAGCCAATGGTAAAGAGCAGCAAGCCTCCACAGATGTTGTCCAACCATAGACTACTAATCCAGCTGCTCGGTTTCTATGGATACAGGTGGAAACAAAAACATCCAACACATCAAATCACTTTTCATTTTCTTAAAGCACAAAGTCAGGAAATAATTCCATCTGGAGGATTTATCATGATAAACAGATGTAGCCCACACGGCGTACACGGAGCAGAGAGAACTTCTGGGTCATGTGACCTCAACTCGAGGCGCTTATCTTTTTTTTGTTGTTTTTTTTAACTGTTTTTGTTTTTAGTACAAATCATTTTGGTTTAGGAAACGAAAGTAGGGAAAAACAAGATGTTTTTCTGGTTTTGATATTTTGTTTTCAAACTGCCTGGAAATCCAGGAACTGTGGCCGCAGTGGCCAGTATGCATGGAAAGTAGTTTGATTTAAACATTTTATAATTCTGTTATTCCAACTTAATATACTTGGGTCAAAACAACTTAGTTAATTAACGATTCAACCTATTTATTGCCACTTTATTGCATTTGATTGATTTTTTAAAATTCTTTGTCCCGGCTCAGTTCAATCGGTTTATTCTGACTAAAGTTCTATATTTGGTCCCATTTTAATTTAATAGAGTTTATCCAAATAATTTACATCAGATTTAAATAGTTTATGTGCAGGACTATCCTGGTGTGAATGTGGCCTTAAAGGAACATGACCAGTGTGGCTTGACTGTATTATTTTATTTCAACATGACTAAACGAGTATTAAGTTGTTGAAGTTCATGCAAATTGTACATAATATAATTAGTTTCATCTTGAAAAACATGAACTTATTTGTTCAAATTGCATATTAGACTCTTGTAAATTAAAAAAATAACCCAGTTTCACTTGTTTGAGTGGGACATTCTTTAAATTTTTTATTAAAATCAGTATTACAGTTATTGATAATATTCCATTTATTTAAACTAAGTTATACAAACTGCAGTGTTCCTGTTACTGACTGGAAGTCCATTTTCACACGATGGAAGTGTTTCATATTCTCTGAGGACTTAAAATGCTGGCGACCGAGGCCAGGGATTTGTTCTCTGGGCTGTGTCACTAGTTGAAAAACTTTAGTGCAGATAACAGAGCCGTCTTTGAAAATCGAGTTTGTTCCTCAGCGATTTGAACCAGTGATCCGGAGCATGACTGATCTCACTGATGCCTCGCGGCTGCAAACTGGCTGCAGATCTGCTGCCTGGAAACTTTCTTTCACTTAATTTCAGTGTCCGGCTGTTGTGACTGGTTTGGGTGTGTCTTAGTTGCACAACAGAACAATGCATGTGTGTGTGTCAGAGGGTATTTAGATGGTAGAAGTAACTATTAAACAGAATTGTTTGCACACAGACTTTATAGTGTTATCAGTGTGAACAAAAGACTAAGATGAGACATAGTTTGACTCTGGGTGTGTGTGAGGAGAACACAGGCTCTTCAGTGTATGGGTGGTGTTGAAGGTCAACAGAGCAGAATAGGAGGATGGTACAGTCTGTGGAGATGCAACAAAGACACTGCTGTCACAGCCTGCCACTGCTTATAGCCAAGGCAAGTTTATTTGTATAGCACATTTATATACAAGACAATTCAAAGTGCTTCACATAAAACATAAAGGGGTCAGAGATGGTGCAAAGAAAACATTAAAAAATAGTTAAAAAGCATCAACAAATAGAAAAAATCATAATAAAATCCCAAATTAAATGAAAATTATTAAAGCAAGATTGTTCAAAGTTACTGTGCAGATTTAATGCATTAGCACATGACAAAAGAAACATTTATTTTAACATCGAAACCTTATACACCCAATCTCTCTCTCACACACACACACACACACATGGGCGTGCACGTCTACAGAAACCATGTTAAATCTCTCAGACCTTAGTTTTTTTCCATTCAATAACATATCTCTGGTGTATCCCCCGCTGTTTTTGTGATACTTTCTCGTGGCTCCTCGTTCCACATTGTTTCTGAAACTTCCCTATTTATTTTTATTTATTTATTTATTTACTTTTTGTCTATTTTGTCTATTTCCCTTTTTTATATATTTATACCATCATCATTATTAGTTATTATTTCTAGCATATTTCTTATATGCATACATATATATGTATGTGTGTGTGTATATATATATATAAATATATTCAAGATCTTTAATTGCGAGTACTTGCATGAGTTTCCTGAGTTAATTCGTATTTAATTGCAGATTTTTTACAGTTTTAAATGTACCATAACAGGATATTTATCATGTTTTTAATTGTCCTGTAAGCTGTTATGTATCTGCAGTTATAGAATAAGGCACTTTAGCTATTTGTTATATTTTTTTACCCAAGGTTGACTGACTTTAAACACACACACGCACAAACACACACACACACGACTCCTTTACACAAACTCATCCCACCTCTGACAGGAGTAACTATCCTGCAGGGCTCTGGCACCTTTTCCAACTTCTTTAGAGTATCAGCTGTTAGAAGGTTGCTGGATTATCAGGACGTCTCTGATGGAAGCGGTCCATCACACACCGTCTTGAGTTTACTGTTCGGAGATCATTATCATACTTCCTCCCATTATGTGCAGAGATTCGATCATAAGCAGACATGTTCAGGTGTGGGGACCATGAGTTGTCCTGAATGTGAAATCCAGATAATAGCCATGTCCCTGCAGGTTTGTGGGATCTGTTTCCTGTCTAACCCCTGATGAACACATTCGTTTATCAAACTAGTGAAGCTCAGTTATTTTTGGCACCCTGAGATCTGAAAGAAATGCTTGTTTACTTGTTTTGTAATCCCATCATATGACTTTTACTCACACACTACTTTTAGAATGTCTTAGAAATGTTTATCTGAGTTATAAAATGTTTTTTAAATGTTACTAAACCCCCGAGACCATTAAAACCTTCTGATTCTAGGAAATTCTTCTTTTTTTCCCCGTCTTTCTAGAGGAAAATGAACTTTCCAAGTATTTAAAGGCTGATTTGTGAAGTATTTGACCTTTAATTGGGCTCCAGTTGATTAACGCAGTTGACGATTTTATTTTTATTTGTTTATTTAATTTGGAAAATACAAGTTAATAAACATCAGTGGAAAAAAGCTGATTTTAACATGTTAGAATATAGAAAAGAATGCTAATTAAACATAAAGTTAAGACCATAAAGTGCAGATAAAACATACAACAGAAGGAATGTATATCTGCAAGATGTGGTTCCTCCATACTCACCAGATTGAGCCTATATGTGATGCAGATCTGCAAACATGTCCCTGGTATGTGCTTATGGATCCGGCTGCGCATGAATATTTAACCTCTGACCTTATTACAGCCGAATCCAGTTTGTGAGACTGAGTGTGGCAGCAGTCATGTTGGTTTTTAGCTTACAGGGGGCTAAATTAATCAGGTTAGCAAGCTAACACAAAGTAGCTAAACTTAGCTTTCTAGCACACCTCTGCCAAACCAACATCCTGATGAGTCAAGACCACTGTTTTAACAAAAAGTACTGCAGTGTATCCTTCCCCCTTCACAGCGCTCTGTCCAGAGCCGTCTGTCCTGCAATGCCACTCTTATTTTAAGTTTTTTTTATCTTAGTAGCAAAAAACAAAACAAAACAAAACACACATTCTAACACATAAATAAATTTATCAATATAAAAAAAAACAACAAATAATAATAAAAAAAATAATAAGCCTTGGCCAGTGTGGCATCCATCCCAACCATCCATCCATCCATTATCTGCCACTTATCTGGAGTCGGGTCGCGGGGGCAGCTGCCTCAGTAGGGAAACCCAGACTTCCCTCTCGACCACTTTCACCAGCTCATCCAGAGGGATCCCAAGGCATTTCCAGGCCAGCCGAGAGATGTAGTACATTGAACGTGTCCTGGGTCCCCGGGGCCTCTTTCCGGTGGGATGTGCCCAGAACACCTCACCATGGAGGCGTCCAGGAGGCATCCTAACCAGATGCCTGAGCCACCTCATCTGGCTCCTCTCCATGCAAAGGAGCAGCAACTCCACCCAGGTCACCGAGCTTCTCTCCCGGCCACCCTGCTGAGAAAACTCATTTGGGCCGCTTGTATTTGCAATGTTGTTCTTTCGGTCACTACCCACAGCTCGTGACCATAGGTGAGGGTAGGAACGTAGATCGACCGGTAAATTGAGAGCTTTGCCTTTCGGCTCAGCTCCTTCTTCACCACGACAGACTGATGCAGCGTCCGCATCACTGCAGACACAACTAACCAGCCTCTAATGGCCCGAATGGTTGAGCCAACTTTATTTTATTTTATTCTATTTTATTTATCGTTATTACAATTATTATTATTGTTATTATTATCATTAGAAATATCCTGCTTCTTCCTGCTCTTTTCTTCCTAATTTATTATTAGTATATACCAACATAATGTATTCTTTTTAACCATACATCTACCTTCTCCTTTTTGTTTTTGTTTGTTTGTTGACTCTTTTTCTGTCTTTTTTCTCCTCCTCACAATTTCTAATAGAGGCTAATAAAGGTCTTATTCTTATATGTTTGTCCCTTGTCCCATGTCCTGTCTTTTTGCAGTTTGCCATCACATAAAAAATAAAAGCCAGATGTAATTATTGACTTAATCCAGTTATGCAGTAAAAAAGAGACATACCTGTGACTGGTACAGGTGTTCCACCTAAACTAACAGCTGCCATAGCCAGACCTGAAGAGGAGACAGACTCGCCTAAGCCCCGCCCCTCTACACCAGAACACTGAGCAAGTTGAAAATGACAGAAAACTGTCAGCGTAAACAAAAAAACACTGTTAGCATAAACACTTTAAGCTCAGTTTAAACTGTATATTAAAATTGTATATTATAAATCAAGTTTTTTTAATATCGATTTTAATCTTTCAGTCTAATTTTTTTTAGTATCAACAGAAATTTCATGAGTCAATACCAGTTCAATACCAGTTTCTATTTTAAGTTTGTTTTATTTTTTCAGATCCAATCTTATTTTCGGCATCAAAATGAACCTTTAGTGTTCAAACCTCACAGTGGATATTCTCTGGAGATACTTTGGTTTAAAAGGCCAAACAACTATTTACTGAAAATAATTCCCAGATAAAGTTGTCAACACCAGCAATCTGCTGCACAACCTTAGCTACAAACATGCTTTGGAGAACCAAGGATGTCTGGAACTAAGACCAGACCCTCTAGTTCCCCTCTAGACATGTTGCTGGAGGTACTGACCATGACAAGAAAGGGAAGCGGTGGATGGAGACAGCCAACACAGACAGTATCAGTATCTTCCAGACAACCCTCGTCCATCCTTTCTCCCTCTGACTCACCTCCTGCTGTCCACCTCCTCCTTTCTGCTCCTCCTCCCCCTCAATCTGTATTTCCTCTGCATTTTAAAAGGATGAGGCACCACTGATGGAGTTTTACCTGAAGAGCCAGTCATTATTAAAAGAAAACAAACAAATGAACTTAGAGGCTGCTTGAGAAGAAAAGGACATATTAAATAGTGATTATAGTTAAAGTTTGTGGAGACATATAAATGATGGAACTATTAAGGAGATCAGGGGGTTAAAAGATGAGGAGATCTTCCTTTTCTCTGAAAACAAAACTGATGACAGACATCAATCGTGGACCAGTTCATTACCATCATCCTCGTACTCTTATATGGATAAAGCTTTTAGCCGGTACTTTGCATGTACTCCTCTCCTTTAATCTCTTCCTAACTTCTGTGGTGATCTTTTGATTTGGATTGTTCTGTGTTTTATTACATAAATTTAAAATTAATGTTGTAAAAACTCACCATATTGAAAAGAAATGGCAGAAATTGGACATATGACCTGATGAACACATGCATAATGAGTCATTATGTTCGGTTGAGTCAGTGTGGGCGATGTCCAGATGGTCTGCTGTGGGCTCTGTGCAGGTGTCAACAGGCAGACATATTGAAGGAGGCAGGACACCTCAAAGACATTAGAGGACACGCTGCAGAGGACACATCTGTATTCTTTCTGTCCCTGTCTTTATCTTCTTTCCATATTTACAAAGTGCTTATTTAATTTTTGTAGATGTTTATGGAATTATGTATTTTGTCCTTATTTCTTCTTTACATTACTTTTTTCCCTTAGATTTTAATTCTTTTCATGGTTAGTTGCAGGAAACTGTTTATCAGTTAATATGAAATCATGAAACACCTACTGCCAGCTGCCACTTCCAGTACATCTACTGTTGTTGTTTTTACTGAACACCTGCACAAATACACTTATGGTCCACTTTATCAGGTCCACCTTCTAGTACCAGGTCGGACCCCCCTTTTCCTCCAGAACTGCCTTAATTCTTGATGTGATAGATTCAACAAGGTGGTGGAAACCTTCCTCAGAGGTTTTCTCCATGTTGACATGACAGCATCACACAGTTGCTGCAGGTTTGTCGGCTGCATCCATGATGAGAATCTCCCGTTCCACCACATCCCAAAGCTGCTCTACTGGACTGAGATCTGGTGGCTGTGGAGGCCGTTGGAGTCCAATGAACTCATCGTCATGTTCTAGAAAGCAGGTGGAGATGATCTGAGCTTTGTGACATGGTGCATTATCCTGCTGGAAGTAGCATCAGAAGATGCTCCACTGTGGTCATAAAGGGATGGACATGGTCAGCAACAATACTCAGGTAGACTGTGTTGGTTAAACCAGGCCACGTTGGTACTAAGGGGCCCAAAGTGGGTCAAGAAAATATCCCCCCACCATTACACCAGCAGCAGCCTGAAGCATTGATTCAAGGCAGGATGGATCCATGTTTTCATGATGTTTCCACCCGATTCTGAGCCTAGCATCTGAATGTGGAGCTGAAATGGAGACTCATCAGACCAGCAACGTTTCTCCATCTTCTATTGTCCAGTGTTGCTGAGTGTGTGTGAATTGTAGCCTCAGTTTCCTGTTCTTAGCTGACAGGAGGCACCAGGTGTGGTCTTCTGCTGCTGTAGTCCATCTGCTTCAAGGTTTGACGTGTTGTGTGTTCAAAGAGGCTGTTCTGCAGACCTTGGTTGGAAGCAGTGCTGATTAGACTTCCTGTTGTCTTTCTATTATCTCCAACCAGTCTGCCCATTCTCCTCTGACCTCTGACATCAAGACATTCTGGTCCAGACAACTGCTATTAACTAGATATTTTCTCTTTTTTTAGACCTTTTTCTGTAAGTCACTTAAATCCTCTTTCTTCCTCATTCTGATGCTCAGTTTGAACTTCAGCAGGTTGTTTTCACCATGTCTACAAGACATAATGTACTGATTTGCTGCTGTGTGATTGGCTGATTAGATATTTTTGTTAACGAGCAGTTGAACAGGTGTAGCTGATGAAGTGGACGGTGAATGTATATTTGGTTTATTATAATAAACAAACAAAAAAAGCATCAACCTGTGATCGGTTAAGGTTAGCATTAGCAAGAAGAATAGATGAAAAGCATTTTTAGATGGGACATCAGTGTGTGAGAGTGCCTGTGAAGGTCAGGTTTGGCTTGATGGAGCATTACCATGACGATGCCAGGAAACAACACAAAACGGCATACGGCGCATGGCAGGGTGTGGCAGGCCGCCCTTGAGAGCTGGCAAAAGCTTGTACGGCGTCCTAGCAAGATAATCCATTGTAATCCCACATGAGGGAGTCGCTAGCTCACCAACATACCCACCATTCTTCCTTCTGTCCTTCCTTCTTTCTCTCTTCCTTGTTCGCTTTCCATCTCTTGGGATTCTGGGATGGGGTGGGAATGGGGGTGGGGGTGAAGGAATTAGCATCTGTTACCACTCTCGTTCAGGTTAGCTCCTCTGAGGAGGGAGGGGGGAGAAAAGCCTCTAGCTGCTGTTGCATAGTGAAGCCTCAAATGAAAAACGACAAGGGACAACCCATTAGAGCTCCCTCTCTTTCCCTCTCTCCATCCCTCTGCACATCCCTCTATCTATCCCCCTGCGCTCATCTTCTCCTTTGTATGTTGGTCTACCCTCTAACCCTCTAATCTACACACTCCTCTGCTACATTCCCTCATTTTCACTCTGTGAATCAGTTTCCCTTCCTTTTTTGTTGGTTTTCTTTCCCTCTTTTCTTCCTCTTCCTCTCTGTCTTCATTTTTTCTCTTTTCCTTTTCCATTTCTTCGATTTTCATCCTCTCCCCTGCAGCCCACTCTGCTCTTTTTCTTTTACTTCTTTCTCCCTTTTCTCTCCCCACTGAATTCCCTCTTCTTTCTTCTTTCTGTTTTTTTCCCTCCACACTCTAAGTCTGTTAATGACACTAGAATAAATCCACAGCTCCCACTAGCTGACAGATAATTGTGGAAATGAGGAAAAAAAAAAAAATTAGTTTGTTGTGTGTTTATTTATGGATCTCCTGCCGGCTCAGTCCTGAATTAATTCCTCCGCTTCTCTCTAAGGTGCACTTTTTCCCCCTTCAATGGGATATAGAGGGGCCATTTGGTGGAAAGTGGTTTGGGCTAATGGAAGGACCTGGGATTAGGTCTTAAGATCATGAAAATAACTTTTTCCTCACTAACTCTACTCTTGAATTAACATTATTATTTATTATTAGGGAGCACAATCCTTAGAAGGCAAGTGATATAGGACATTGTTGAATGTTTTGATGGTAATAGTGTTAGTCATTAACAATTTATCAGTGCTGCATTTAACACCACGGATCATAATATTCTGTTTCAGAGGCTTGTACATGTTATTTGGATTAAATGGAACCACATTAACCTGGTTTAAGTCATTGTTATCTGTTAGATCCCAGTTTGTTCACGTAAAGAATGACTCTCATGCAGTTGAGTAAGTCATGGAGTTCCTCAGGGTTATGTATTTGGCCCCATACTTTTCACATTATATGCTTTCATATGGCAATATTATTAGACAGTATGGCGTAAATTTTCATTGCTACGCAGATGATGCTCTTCTATACGCATATGACAGCCACTTTGCGTGTTATGCAATCTTGCGGTACCGCCATAACTACAGTGGCAAATTCTGATGACCTTGTACTGCCTGCCGATTTGGATAGCGGCATGGATAGATGAAGTAGGGTTTGACCAGGACTAATCAGTTTGGTTCTACAAGGGCCGCAGTCCTGCAGGGTTTTGATGTTTCCCTGCTCCAACACACCTGACTCAAATTAATGAGTCATTGTGCAGAACTTCATAGGTTGTTAGATCCAGTTAATTTGACTAAGGTCAATTAAAGCAGGTAAACAGTGAAACCTGTAGGACTGCGGGCCCTTGTGGGGCCGAACTGAGTTCCCTGTCTTGGACAGCAGCCCACAGTGCTCTTACCACCACAGCCCCTTGTCTCTTAGTCTGTTAACATTAACTAGTGCAACAAACGTTACCCTTTGCACCACATTAAACTTGACGGCAACATGGATATGAAGAATTTAAAATTTACTGTGTTGTTGATTTCAGCCAGTGTGAAAGTCCTTTTAACCCCTTGATACCTGTGTGGCAAATTTGTGACACACCATTTCTGTTCTTTGTATATTTGTTTTATTTTATTATTTCTTTATTCACTCTTATTTATGTGTTTTTTATTTTTTGTCATTATTTATTCATTACAATTAATTTATTTGATTTTTAATTCTGGTTTATTTTTGTCTTTTTCTCTGTTTTTCCCCCTTTTTTTCTTTATTTCTTGTTCTGTCTCTTTCTCTCTTTCTTTTCCTGTCTTCCTCTGATAATGTCTTCTTAAGTTTTGCTGAATCAGTTAGTATGCATTCAAATGGCCGGTGTGTTCATATCCATTTGCTTGTGTGTGATGTGATGCATAAAGTAAAACTCAGCTACGAGGTTACGTGGTGTCTCGGAAGAAAAAGTTGTATATTTCAGTTTTACAGCCTCTGAACGCTGCTGGGCAGCAATGGTTCCAGAAATGAACATAACAGATGTCACTGTGCCATTAAATGAGTCCAGAACGCCAAGTTTTAAGGTCAGAAAATTATGTAATGCATCTTTACATGATTAAAGACCTAAAAACATGGATGACAGTGAGTGTGTTGCCTTGTGTACGCTGGTCCAGACAACTGCTGCTCCCCGGATATTTTGTCTTCTTCAGACCATTCTCTGGAAACCCTAGACATGGTTATGTGTGAAAATTCCCAGTAGATCAGCAATTTCTGAAATACTCAGCATATACGTATATATTCTGTTACAGATATACATCTATATATGTCCATATATCTATATCTATTGTGTCATAAACTCCCTGAGTAGGTGGAAATGAACTCTGGCTCTTTGTCCTCTCAGCCTCTCTGTTTGTTCTTCTTCATATCAGCAACTCTTTTGTGAAACAATTCTTCATTTTCTACAGTTCTCCGTAATTTTTTTTTTCTTTACCTTTGTCTTTCTTTATGTGAGCATTTTCAACTCTCCAATAGTCAAACTCTCCGACGTTGCCATGGTTACCTCATCTACCTTGCAGCCAAAGTAAAGAATTGCACTTAAATAAATATAAAAGAGAAATTAACAAATAGTAACAGAGTCAGTGGAAGCCATAAGAGTTCATACAGCAGTTTTATATTTGTTTCATCTTTATTATCGTAAATGTCAAGAAGTTGCCCTTTCTTGTTTCCGCTACAACACAAGATTTGATGTGTGTGTGTGTGTGTGTGTGTGTGTGTGCTCATACAGTTCATGTGAATAGACAGATTTATATGATTCTGTGTCTGTCACGCAGTCTGCATCACATGACCTTGCCCTTTGCTCTGTGTGTGTATTGTAGTGTACGTAAGTGGTGTGTATGTCAGAAAGTCACATGGTTGCATGGTGGAGGACACAGTAATAACCCTTTGGGAACAGCTTGACCTGACCTTCATCAGGCAGCAGCAGCTCTACTTTGTACTGAGCTTGTGTCCTGGATGAACTTTAGGTTTAAATGGCGGATTATGTTTTTCAGCTTGTGGAAAAAAACTTTTCTGTGGAACTAGAAAAACTTTAATGCTGTTCTTTTGGTTTTCACTATGAGTGTTTGACTAAGATATCTTTCTATGTGGCAGAGGTCAGCTTTTCATTAAAGATAAAAAGAAAAGATTATCCAAAGGTGTGTGTAGTTCTCAAAGAGCCCAATAACATCATTTCTTGAGTTTTTAAAAACTGTTTAGAAGCGAAAAAGAGTGAATCAAAGATTAAAAGATACTTTCTGACCCTGAATTCTGGACTTATTATACCAAAAGCCCCATTTCCACAATGGGATCTGGCTCAGGAGGAGATGGTTTGGTGTTGCTTTTCCACAGCCAGCCATACCCTTATCTGGTAGGTGGTATATCAGCCGGTTAACAATAACTACATAGTAGTGTGTCACCATAGCAACACGAGACATTCCTTTTATTATAATGAAGAAGAACGCGACACAGAAACCACAGATGAGAATAATGGACATCCAGCAGGTTGTGTTCTTGTCATGTAGTTTAACCCTCAGGGGTTGAGGGTATAACTACCCATTTTAATTTTGTTTTAACCTTCATATTTTAGCATTTCAAACAGTTTACCTGTCATGTTTGGTTTAATTCTTTTCATCACAAACTCAAATGTGTGGTTTTATAGTTTATTTTTTATTTTGACAAACTTCATTAACACATTAGACCTAAAAATCACACAAAAACTTAAAATCTCATAAGAAAAAGTTCGATTTTATTAGTATGAAACTACACAAAACGTGTTTAACGAACCATTTTTATTACTTAGAACACAAATATAAGTATAGTTGATTTTGAAAACGAACAAAGTTCTAAACATCTTTTTCCAAAAAACAGGGGGAGTATGTATATATATATATATATATATATATATATATATATATACATATATATATATATATACATATATCACAAAATGAATCACTCAGTCATCGTATCCGACATTCTGGTCCAAACTTCTTACCAATTAGTGGCAGCAAATCTGAAATTTGAAATTTAATCTGTGCAGCTATTTTACATCTATGTTTTACATCAACTATTTTACATCCAAAAACAACAGTCACCAAAACATTAAACAACACAACATGCTGAAGTATACCTGTTATTAAAAACACCCACGCTCATTTGTGTGTGTGTTTGTGTATTTCCAGGTCAGCTGATGCAGCGTTTTTCCTCCTCTTCCTCCCAGTAGGCCGTCACTTTAACGTGATTGACTGTCAAAGTCTTGGTTCACCTGTCCTGCATGTCTCTGCAGAGAATGATGTGTGTGTTTGTGTGTGTGAGTTTCCTTGATGTGAGACGACACTTGCCCTCTTAAACAACCTCGGGCCTCCGGTGCCCCCTGGGACACGGCTCAACACTAAACACTGTCATGCATCATAGTCGCTGCACGGCTGCCCAGAGACTACAAGGAGGAGGGTGGGGTCATCAGTGGAGGATGGGAAAAGAAACATGGAGGGCAAAAGCATGCAGTTTGTGGGCAGAGGAACTGGACTGAATTATTCTTTATTAATCCCGGCAGCCCTGTGCGACTGCGTTGGAATATGGAAAATGGATAGATGGATAATCCCGAGAGAAGAAATTACTTTTGCAGACAATGACGTGAGAAAGAAAGAAACAAGAGGTGGACTTAAACCTCAATCTGACCTCATTTATTGCTGAGTCATTTAAAAAAAAAAAAACTAAGGCTTCATATTACTGATGTGCATGTAAACATTAGCATGTGAAGCTTAAAATTTCTTCATGTAAGCAACATGATCCGTGTTTATTACACCATTTGACCAAGTGAGTTCAGTTTGCATCACATATCGGTCGAACTTAGTTATTTTTTCTGTACAGCAGAGCAAATTTAAAACTGATGATCCATGGCTGCTGATGCCCAGACATAAACTGACCATCATACCAGTCCTAGCTACTCGCAGGGTGGCGCTATACAATCTGCATGTGCTGCAAGGAGCATCAGTTCTCGATCTGCATCTTAGGTCTAAGAAAGGAAGCAATGGACTGCTGGATGTTCACAGAAATGTGAAAGACAAGGTCCTCTTCCTGTTTGAAGGTGTAAATAAAGGAAAAAAAGCAGAAATCTCCTCACTGTGTAGTGATGATCGGATGGAGAGATGGAGGGATGTGGAGGCAGTGATGGTGGTCTTTTTGCTGAGGGGGATTTGTGTCAGGGCGGCAGGAATTAGGTTGGCCCCCTCTCTCTCTGTCTCTCTCCACGCATTATTACACCTTAAATACTCATAAATACTCTGCCATGCTTTTCTATCTCCAGGTCTCTTGGTTTTCCTCTCATTTACTCCCTCTCTTTTCCCCATCACCCTTCCCCATGTTTCAGATGTGACTGCGATGGTGAAGAATATGAAACGAGATACAGGACTGTGTTCCAGCATGTTTTTATATTCTATCCCAAACAAACATGAGAAACTGGGATATGGATATTTCCTGAACAGAATGGTCTCCCACTGCCTGTCCCTTTGCCTCAGTATCTTACCCCTCCCCCTCCTATCTCATTCCTCCCTCATCCTCTCCTCCTTCTACCTCCATCCCCCTTCCAGCCATGACCCCCTCCTTCTCTCGCCTGCTCCTCTTCCCACTCTCCTCCTGACCTCTTTTCTTCTGCTCCTCTACCTCTCTCCACCCCTTCGACCCTTCTTCCTGTCTTCATGTTCACACATCTCTGCATCACTTTCTTCTGCCGTTTCTCCTCCCATGAGGATGAAGCTGAGATGGAGGTGTGCGATTGTTGCCAAATCATGATGAAACTTCCAGAACACTGAGGTGGAAAACGGAGGAATATGCACGGTTGCCAATCAAAATCCCTCAGTTGTCTCTTTTACTTCTTTCTTTCCTATCAAGCAAACTGTCAAAAAAATGTGGAAATGTTCAGAAAATTGTTCCTTAATGTGGATTTATGAAGATTTTGGAGATCCCACCATCTACAGTTGATATTATCATCAAAAGACTCAGAGAATCAGGAGGAATCTCTGTGCACATGGGACAAGGCTGAAGGTCAAAAGTGGTTACCAGTTTGTATAATGACCTAATAGTTCAAAGTGCTGTTTGGTGAGCTTGGCCCCAACAATGAAACAATATGTTATACAGCAAATATGATGCCATGCATTAACTCTCTTTCTTCTTTAAGCGGTATATACCGTCTAATCAAGCAAAAGCAGTTTTAAAAGATTTTGATGTTTGTACACAGGTTCTTTACATGTCAATCAAACTTGAATTGAGGATTCACAGTAACACCAAACAAATGTAAATTCATCTTCCTGATCCGTCTCTGTGTCATTAATTTTACTCCAGAAGACACTGTGTTCTTGTAATTCAAACCCTTCCTTTGAAGCCACTGGGACACACCTGACATGTTTTTTGACAGCATTTCTGAGGGTTTTGCAGATATATATACAATAGTGTCATCTGCATACATTTAGGTATTTCACAGCTGTCAGGTAGACACAATATTAATATTAATAAAGTATGTGAACTAAAAAGAAGCCCAGAACAGAAGCTTGTGGAATTCCCATTTGACAAGTCTGGAGAGTTGACAGGGTAAAATTACATCACGTTGCTCAGTTAAAAACTAAGAGGTTGTTTCATCTGAAAAATGATGTGCTTTGAACCTATTTATGCCTTTTCTATTTTATTCACTGTCTACATTTAACTATCCTCTTCCTTTGTTTGCTTTTGTTGGAAATAATGAGACAAAGTAATTCAGTGTATGATTTACTGTGGCCCTAATAATTATTTGGATGTATAAAAGAAAAGAAAAAAAGTGAGGTATTTTGCATTCAACATGACAACTTGTGGAGGTTTTTTTGTGTGATATAGTTTGAGATCTGGGCAGAGCATCGGTTTCATTTATGAGCCCTCAGAACGAAGAGACATCTGCTTCACTGCACATCCATAGGTAATGCTCAAGACACTAAAAGATGTTTTCTTCTGTTTCTAAAAGACTGAAGAGATGATTATTTCTTCTTACTTATGTTGTTTATCTTCCAAGAATTTAAACTGAAATGATGTTTCTTGAGAAATAATCACATCTTGGAGCAAATGTAAGGAATACAAAGCAGAGGTTTAAAAAGGAAATAATGAAGCATTGTTTCAGCCTTGGGCATGTGCTCTAATGTAACAGAGCTGGAGCATGATCAGAACTATAACAGAAGTTTGTGGTTGTAATGTTTAATGATAATAATGATGATAATATAAAGGATGATGGCAGGATTTGTTGTAGTGGTCCAGATGAAGTGGGAGGACAGAGATTTGGATCATTATGGTGGTGATGAAGAAGCTGGTGTGTTGAGGTGGGGGAGGGGTCTCTGTCATAATGCAGGGTTTTGACTGTGAAATTGTCTAGTCAGGTGGCAGACATGATGGGGTTAATCAAATAAACAGACGCTGCTCTCTCTGACATACACCACTCAGCTCCAAACATTGCCCTCCACTGTCTCTCTGTAATCAGACCTACTGCAGCTCCAAACCTCAGACTTTCAGATTAATTTAATAACTAAAAGACAGGTTTTAGAAGAGTAACTGTTCTCCAAAAGAGCTTCAGTAATAATAATAATAGTTTCTTTCTTGCAGTTGAATACTGGATTTACACTGTAGCTGTTGTGTAATGTGAAATATGTTCTAACAAGGTGTACCTAATAAATTGAGCAGTGAGTGTTTATTACAAGTCACCACAACATTTGACCATATCGCATATCAGCTATAAAATCTGGATTTATGATTATGCGATGTCTGTTAGTCAGAGTAAGGAAAGAAGACACTTCACCTTGCTAGTACCAGGTTGGACCCCCTTTTTCCTCCAGAACTGCCTCAGTTCTTGGTGTGATAGATTCAACAAGGTGTTGGAAACCTTCCTCAGAGGTTTTCTCCATATTGACATGGCAGCATCACACAGTTGCTGCAGGTTTGTCGGCTGCATCCGTGATGAGAATCTCCCGTTCCACCACATGAAGCACATAGACACCAACTGCTGTCCAGACAACTGCTTCTCACTGGATTTTTTTTTTTCTCTTTTTTTAGACTCTTTTTCAGAGATGGTTGTGTGTGAAAATCCCAGGTCAGCAGTTTCTGAAATACTCAGAACTACAACCATGCCACGTTCAAAGTCACTTAAATCCCCTTTCTTCCTCGTTCTGATGCTCCATTTGACCTCTAGCAAGGTGTGTTGACCATGTCTACATGCTGCCATGTGATTGGCTGATTAGATATTTGTGTTACTGAGCAGTTAAAGAGGTGGACCTGAGAAAGTGGATGATGAGTGTATGCACTGCAAAGTACTCTACGGAAATGTCGGACTCCTCCACTTTAAGAACCAGGATGAAGAAAAGCAATTTTCCACGAGATGTTATTATTTTTATTAATTAAATTTGACCTCGCCCTTTTCTTCGTTTCAGATGATTCATCATCAGAGAGTGGCAGTGGTAACGGCCTTCCTGCCCTGACCCCTCCCTCCTCGGCTGTAACGGACAGTGCCATCGTCAGGGAAACGGAGGTTGTCAACGGCAATGGTGGCTCGGCCCCGCTCGACTTCAGCAGGCCTACTTCTTCTTCTTCATCATCTGAGGACCAGCAGCCGGTAAACCTGAGTGACCCCGCACCTCAGCGCCTACCCCTGTCCACCTCGCACCTGCCCATCACCGTCTCCGCGGCAGCTGCAGCGCTGCTTGGCGCTCTGCATCCAAACGCGCCTGAGGAGCTCCGCCGGAAGTACCCGCTGGCCTCCAAACCTCCCCTGGCTCCACACCCGGCCCTGCCGCTACCACAGATTCCTCACACACACAACCCACTTATTCCAAACACACACTCCCAGTCACACACCACAGAACTTCGATTGGACCGAGATGGCAGGGACTACGGGAACAAGGTGAGGCGACACACTTTACCCTGTTCCTATCAAATTTCAGACTATCATCCTCCATTTTCTAAAGCTCATCCCACACTCAATTTCTTCTCACAGACTGGATTTTAACTTTCCTACAAGTCACTGGAATCCAGGTGGAAACCAATACAGACATGAAATGAAATTGAAAAAATCTTTTCTGAAGGGATATTATAACTCAGAAGCCTGAATAAATAATATCATTATAGATATGTAAATATAACGAATAAATTATAGATATAAAAATTATATAACAGCTGATGTCTATGTTAGATTCCAAAAGTTAGAACCAGTAAGAATTTCCACTAGCCACGTTTATTTCAGAGAAAATTATCCAGTTCATAAGTACAACTGAATGCATTTAATTGAACATGTTTTGTTTTATTGATTTTATTGATAATTTTTTAAGCAAGTGCTGAACAATAACAGCAACATTCTTTCAACGTTCTCTTTTCCAGCCTTGTTCTTCTCACCATCCAACCCGCCATGTTTTTCTTCTTCCTCCTAAATGTTTAAATTTCTCTCTGTCACTGAATTTTTTAAAGATTATTATAAAAAATATGAGTTTAGAAAAGAGCTAATTGGTATTGCAAACACGTTTTCTTCGTTCTGAGCCGACACTTCTTGAAATATTCACCTCCTTTTAAATTTTCCCTATGTTAACTCACACCCCCAGAGTCAAGTGGTCTTAATTATATTTAATAGAAATGCACAAATCAGTAGAATCTGGTCAAGTCTTTATATTTAACCCATTCAGACCCACATTATTGACTCTACACTCATGTTTAAGCTTGATTTGATGCTCTCGGTTGCTGGGCATCAAATCAATGAATTTAAGGACAGTCATGAATTTGAAAACACAAAAATCTTTCAACTTTATATATTTGTGTGTTTAGTCTCCACAGTACAGCTCAGGTGGCAGCTACGATGGCATGAAGATGGACCTGAGTGCAGAGGACCTAACCATGGGGCGTCACGGGAACCAGGTTGCTGCCGACGACGATGATGACGATCACGACGACCACGATGACAACGACAAGATCAACGATACAGAGGGTGTTGATCCAGAAAGATTAAAGGCCTTCAATGTAAGTCAGGAGATAATGTGTTTACTCTGAATGATGTCCCCTCAGGAGGCCATAAATGTGTCTTCTCGCATTGATGAAGGAAAAATGTTGAAGACTGTCGGCATTACTGATCACAGGCATGATGTTCAGCAGTCACCTGACTTTACAGCTCTGCAGAGCTTTCCAGCCTCTTCACCGTGTCGGTTTTACAGCATATTTTCTTTCTGCTTCTGTGCTCCTCTATTAGTGCTGTTTCCAGTCACTACAGGCCAGATCTTCAGTGAACAAGCTGTGATAAATACTCTTTATATTCACTGCCCAGCACCAAATGCCAGACAAATGAAAACACACAGTGACTCTTTCATCTGCTTTGACGTTTATTTGATTTCAGACAGGATCAGGATGTTTTGTCTTGTTACGAAACATAAAAATATCAGAGAGGACCACCGTGGGGACTGGAATAACCTCACAGTTCCAGTTCATCTCTGAGTCCTGTCACCAGCAGAATTACTCTGACAACTCTGCAGATGTGGGGTGTTTCAGTAATGAAATCAACACATACTGAGTGGTCGACTGCTTTGTAGCTTGATGTGGAAAGATGATTCTTGTTCTGAGTATGAACAAGAAGGAGATACATGTGAATTTTAAGAGAACATGGAGGACTACAGATACCTGAGTTTTCACCTGGACAGCAAACCAGTTTGGACATGCAATCCTGAGGCTGTGGACAGGTCAGGACTACCCTCTTCTTCCTCAGCCATGCTCCTAAAGAACAGTGGCGGTCCTGGCTGGTGTTAGACCCTGGACGAATATTTCACATTTCAGTATCACAATATACAGCTTTCCACATATCAATGCATGTAGGATAGTAATTTGAGTATCGTAGACCAACTCATAACAGTAAAAATTCCCTTTTTTCTGTGCACATGATGTAATATTAATGAGAGCCTCCTGTACAGATGGCGGCATTAGATACATGCAGTATAGAAGATCTGTGCACACACACTAGCAAGCAGCAATGCTAACATGTAGCATAGCAACATGATGGGGAGAAATACAGCTAAAAGACCCCACCAAGCACTGGCATCCAAACCAAACACAGTTCAAACCCCAGACAATTATATGGGAATGTAAGAGAAACAATGAGAACATCTTTGTCCACTTTAGAGCTTCTAATTTCTCCACACAAGCAGGGTGTCGTATGAAGCAGAGACTCTGCTGGTTACAAGCTGTCTGTCTCATCACTGTGGGACAGAAACTCTGGAGCTAGCAGCCAGAATCAGAAATTATGTCTTACTTTTGCTGTTTTGTGGTGAAAAGTTTGATTCCAGCTCTAAAAACTCTGCTAATGTGTTCTCCTATGACTGAAATTTGAAATGAATCATGAATGTCCTGCTGGTTTCCATGGAGATGAAGGAGGTTTTATAGTGAAGGAGTCACTCTTCCTGTCATAGACTATCTGGGGCTTTTCTTCTGTCTGGATCCTCATGGTGTTTCTAAGTTGGATGTGGGGCTATCCCTGGATCCTCCTGACTGGCCATTGATAGAGGTGTCCATCATCAACATCAGCTGACGGCTTCCTGAGATATTTACCTGTGTAACACCTCCATTAAAACACTGGAAAACTGCTCAGGTTCACTTTTTGCCTTCTACTGTAGCACATTTCCTCCTCAGACATGACTTTACTCATCCCTAGATGAACTGGGCTGCTATCCTCTGGTTCTCACTGAAAGTAATGTGGTTTTATTTTAAGAGGAGATAACATTTACATTTTCTACTGTGTTCCAGGAGAATTTACTCTGACACAGTAACACACATCTTGATTCTGACACTTCTGTAGTAATCTCACATCTCAGCTTTCTGTAGAGACTAAGATATTATAAATACAGCCCTTGTAGTTGTGAAGAAATACTTAATTTAGTTTGAGTATGTTATTTTAGCCAAAACAGGCCCCGGGAAGAAGATTTTAACCAAATACCTGGACTGATATTTCAAATAGTTCTTAGTTCAGCAAGACTAAAAAACCGGTTACAATCATCCTGTAATGAACGGCTAATAATCACTAATTCACTTCAGGCTCCTTCATTTCATACATGATATTCTTCTAAGCTGAGCACCTGATGGATTCTTTGACCTTTTATTGTCCATCTGTGTTTTTTTGTCACTGGACTGGAGAATCAACACATTACCTTTCACTCACCACCATCAACCCAGGGTCTAGACAGCGTTACATAAAACAGTTGTGAATCTGTCCCCCATCTGGATGCAGGTCCGCCTGAGGGATCCCAGACCACAGAATCCAGCTTAGACTTGCTGAAATTCCATCTCATTGATTAAATGCTTTAATGCGATTCTGACTGTAGACAGAGAAAATGTACATTTCAGTCTTTCTCTGAGGAACTTTTTTTTTAAAAACTCTTTAATAATTTTCTGACATTTGGAGACAGACTGGAGATCCTCTGAACATCTTTTCTCTGTAAAAGCCACGACCTTCCATGGATGCTGCTGCTTGTATCCCAGCTTTCATGCTGCAGGCATTGAAAGTACAAATTGGCATATATAAATAGAGGAAATTAAGTTAATGGTACCAACCAGACAACAGCTTGGCTTCATGTTGTGTGTAATCAAATAGACCAAGGAAATATAAAAAAAACGTCTATAAAAACGTTTTCTAACTAGTTGGTTTAAAAACTTTAAAATCTCCAGCATTTTTTCGCAGGAGGTCTGAACAGATCTGTGCACTGAGAGCAGTATATACACATTCATTTACACTTGAAATTACACATATTTGTACAAACTGTTATTCTCTTTGGCAGATGTTTGTGCGATTGTTTGTGGATGAGAACTTGGATCGGATGGTACCGATTTCCAAACAGCCCAAGGAGAAGATCCAGGCCATCATTGAGTCCTGCAGCAGACAATTCCCAGAATTCCAGGAACGTGCCCGCAAGCGCATCCGCACCTACCTCAAATCCTGCCGACGCATGAAGAAGAACGGCATGGAGGTAATCCAGCTTTACTGGTGTCCCGCTTGTTGCTGCTGATGTCTGACTGATCAGTCATCATGAAGATTTTTTTATTATACTTTATATTTTTGATATATTTGATTATTTTTTATGCTGTTCTTTGCTTCATGGCATGAAATAACAAAATATTTATCATATTTTGTTGAGAAATTTCATTTAGTCATGGACCAGCAGTCCAGTTTCAATTTCAATTCAGTTGAGCTTTATTCATAAATGGTTAAATGGTAAAATGGTAAATGCGCACCAACTCACAACAAAGTCTTTTCAAGACAGTTTTACAAACACAGTCCAATGAAAACGTCGTATGATTCACATTAGGGCTGTTTATAAGTACTGAGTTCATATGAACCAGTTCATAAAAATAATGATCTAACTGACTAAGGAAGATCTGGAAGGAACCAATCTTCTCTTTGATTCAATCCTCCATCCTGAGCTGCACAGTGGAGAGGAAAACCTCCATCGGAACCAGGAAGGAAAACCTCCATCAGAACCAGAACCAGGAAGGAAAACCTCCATCAGAACCAGAACCAGGAAGGAAAACCTCCATCAGAACCAGGAAGGACGGCAATCTGTCTGGATCAGTTGGGAGTTGAGAGGACAGGAAAGAGGGGTCAACAAGCACCATAAGTCCTAAACTGCTCACAAAAAAAAAGAGAAATACAAATGAATGGCAGCAACTATGTCAGATATTTCTACATAGAGAGTAAAGAGAGCTGAGAGGAGCCCAGTGCATCATGGGATGTCCCCCAGCAGCCTCGGCCAATAGCAGCAGGACTGAAGGGGTGGAAGAGAATTACCAAGCCAGACCTACTTTAAGATTTATCAGGAAATGAAGTTAGAAGATGATCTAAAAGGTAGAGAGGGGGTCTGATACCTGAAGCCAACCTGGTTCCACAGAGAGGGGTCTGATACCTGAAGGTTCTGCTTCCAGAAGCCAAACTGGTTCCACAGAGAGGGGTCTGATACCTGAAGGTTCTGCTTCCAGAAGCCAACCTGGTTCCACAGAGAGGGGTCTGATACATGAAGGTTCTGCTTCCAGAAGCCAACCTGGTTCCACAGAGAGGGGTCTGATACATGAAGGTTCTGCTTCCTGAAGCCCACCTGGTTCCACAGAGAGGGGTCTGGTACCTGAAGGTTCTGCTTCCTGAAGCCAAACTGGTTCCACAGAGAGGGGTCTGGTACCTGAAGGTTCTGCTTCCTGAAGCCAACCTGGTTCCACAGAGAGGGGTCTGATACCTGAAGGTTCTGCTTCCTGAAGCCCACCTGGTTCCACAGAGAGGGGTCTGGTACCTGAAGGTTCTGCTTCCTGAAGCCAAACTGGTTCCACAGAGAGGGGTCTGGTACCTGAAGGTTCTGCTTCCTGAAGCCAACCTGGTTCCACAGAGAGGGGTCTGGTACCTGAAGGTTCTGCTTCCTGAAGCCAAACTGGTTCCACAGAGAGGGGTCTGGTACCTGAAGGTTCTGCTTCCTGAAGCCAACCTGGTTCCACAGAGAGGGGTCTGATACCTGAAGGTTCTGCTTCCCATTCTACTTTTGGAACCTCTAGAAACCACCAGTAAGCCTGCTGTATGAGAGTGAAGTGCTTTTATGGGAAAATCTGGAATTGTGAGATATTTAAGATCCAATGGAATTAACAACATCTCTCCTGATTCCCATCAGAACCCTTGTTGCAGTAATTTGGATCACCTGGAGACTTTTCAGAGCAAAACCTGAAATCCAGAAGAATCTGGTTAGCGAATGGTTCTCCCCTCAATTTTCCAGTTATAAAACATTTGCCTCTTGATATTCTGATTCCAAAGCAGTACAGGTGACTGCGTCAAACAGTCTTCTGTAAAAATACTCCTCTATAAATGGGCTGTCGCTATAGAAACGTGCTCAAGTCGACTTCTCAAGTCAAGTTTCTTTGTCAATTGTCAATTCGCCATATGTAAAGTACATACAAAGAGAATCATCATAATTAGAATAATAATCCCCTAATCTGAGTACTGAAAAAGACAATTTGGCTGCATTTCTTCATAGACTCATCCCATCAGCTCTGTTAAAAAAACATTCCCAGCGATCCAATTCACTTTGCGCTGGTTGCTGCCCTTCCTTATTCTTAAGGGGAAAACTGCTTGTACCAGTTTAATTAATTTTAAATTCAGCTAGGTTTCATCAAATAAATTCAATAAATAAACTACAGGAGTTTTCTGGGAACATATTGTGTGACCATTTAACATGACTAGGAAGTTTCATCTCTTCTCCACTGAACATGCACCTGGCATGGAAAAGACTCTGCTGCCCCCCTGTGGTCACATCTAGTACTACACTGTGGCCAAGCAAAGATTCAAGACTAGATTACATTGTAGATTCAACTGTCTTGTCACAGGTACAAGACAACAACATGGAGGTTGTATCTAACCGTAAATGCATAAGTGCTAATTGATATATAGATATTTGTGTAGGAGTTGTAAGTCCAAGATGAGCTCTTTGGTTTTCTTTGTCTTTAGCAGCAGGTTTTTAACATTACACACACAGCCAGGTGGTCCACTTCTGTCATGTGGGCCAACTTATTATTGTCTCTGATGAAGCCAGTCACTGTGGTGTCACACACAAACTTGATAATGGTATCAACCCACGTCCAGGTCTGCAGTCTGAAGAGGGAGAATCACAGCTTGCCTGTACTGGATTAGGGTTGCGACACCTTATTGTTAACATTATTATTAGTATTAAATAAACAACATTCAATAAAATATAATATATAATAAAAATGTTTAAAAGTGCTGCTGTATTTAGTGCCTAAAATGAATTCCCCATTTTGCATTTATTCATGAAAAAAGTCACGTTTTCAAACAATATTACACAGTGGCAGACTGATGCATACTCCCTGTGTTCAGACCCGTCCAACTCCACCTCACCTCACCTCAGCCATGGCTGAAAACATCCTGGCCGCTGCGTGTGAGAGCGAATCACGCAACGCTGCAAAGAGGATGCGCCTTGAAGCCTACCACGTAAGTGTGTGTGTGTGAGTGTGTGTGTGTGTGTGTGTGTGTGGCCTAATTCTGTGCAGGACTGAGGTAGATTGTTGGATAATGTTGATGTTTTATATGTGACTGAGTACAGATCACTGTCATGCTAAAACCAGAGTGAAATATTTGAGAGACCTGTAAAACGTTTTTGTAAATCATGCTGAACCATCATTCCCCTTATTACGTCCGCCAAGGCGGAGTTTATGTTTTTGGTGGTGATGGTTTGTCTGTCTGTCTGTTAGCTACATAACTTAAAAAGTTTATGGACGAATGTCCTATGACATAATTTGTATTTAGTATCTGTGCAAACAATGAAGTTGGAGTCTTTAATCAGAAGGATTATAACTGGACTTAACAAATAAATGTCCCTGTCAACATGTCCACTTGTCAGGATGAGCAGGTCTCTCTGGACAAGTCGTCCAGTGGTGGAGGCGGTCTGAGGGAGCCGACGTCCCTCGTTCATTCTGCCTACTCCCTGGCCACATCAGCCTTCTCCTCCCAGGACACCCAGCTCTACATCAATGGTGCCGGCCTCAGCTACGGTTACCGTGGATACCCGGGGCTGGGTGCTGCCATTCAACACCCCGTTTCCCTGACGACCGGAGGTACTACTCAGAGCAATGGTGAGGATAAAAGAAGCAGAGGGCAAAAGGAGGAGGAGCTTCATGGCGCTAGACATGATGTGCTGTGAAGGATGCAGTCAGTTTGCAGAGAGGAATGAAGGAAACATAGGCGTGAACGAGGAGAAGGTGGCGAAGGAGTTAAAACACACTTATAGTGATTTCAGTATTAAATATATGAAAATTTACATAACTTTTAACGTTTGTCTTGTCTCATTGCTGAACAGGACACAGCAGCTGTTATCTGTGTTCAGTCATCCATTTATTCTAGATGGTGTTGATCAGAAGGTTTTCATCACAGTGGATATAAAAATTTCACACTCCTGTTAAAATTCCAGGTTTTAATGTTAAATTATGGGAGCACAATGAATAATTCCAACCTTTTCTCACTTTTAATGTGATCTATAACCCGAACAATTACATTTAAAAACAATCAAATCTGTACAAGTTTTGGAAAGGCCCAGTCCGAGCCTGGAATATCAATCCAAACGTCTGATAGGTTTGGGCAGCATTTGAAAGGAAGAGTTTGCAAATGTTGCCAGTTTAGGTCGAGAATATTCTTACTATTTAACCTCACGTTCAAGCAGTCAACCAGCCCCATCATGAGTGTGTTGTTCTCATACTTGCTTGTGTATTACAGTCATTACCAGAGGATTCCACTAGGGGGAGCATTGGTGCTGGATAGAGTTGCTGATTTTGTAGGATATAAATATCCTGTAGATATAAACAAATAAACATGGTCTAAAATGTTTCTTTCTTCTTTGTTTTCACCAACCCATCACTGGATCTGTTGTCCTTTCCTTTGTCCATCCCTGTCTCCCTTCATCATTCCTCCTCTATCTTTAGGCCCTACAGACCTCAGCATGAAATCTCTCTCCTCCAACAATATCAGTAACTCCTCCTCTTGCACCACCAACAACCTGGGGGGACGGGGCAGTGGAAACGGTGGAGGAGGCGGGGCTTCGACCCAGCTCAGCCAACCGGAGATCACGGCCGTGCGTCAGCTGATCGCTGGCTACCGGGAGTCAGCTGCCTTCCTGCTTCGCTCCGCTGATGAGCTGGAAAACCTCATTCTGCAGCAGAACTGATTAGAAATGTGTAGGAGAAAACACACTCTCTCTCTCACACACACACACAGGCTTACCATCATGTTTGTGTGGTTTCTGCCTCCCCCCATCTCGGCTTATCAAGGCTCAACACCAGATCTCCTTTTTGTTTTTTTCTCTTCCCTCCTTCAGTCAGGGTTTGTTTCTCCACTCGAACTGTGGCCACTTGGACTTTCTTTGGAGAATAAAGTTGTAAACTGTGACAGACGGGGGAGGCGATGAATCCCCCCCACCCTGCCATGTTCAGAACAATACCACAAAACCTCAATCCACCGATTCTGCCTGAGGAAAAAACTTTATCTTTTGTTTTAAATGGAGCAGAGCATCGGACTCTGGAAGAAGTTCATCTTCTCCTCTCTGGAATCACCTCAAAATCAGCGCTGAGGATGGAGGACGAAGGAGAAGCAGAAGCAGAGGGAAGATTGTTGATTCTGCTGCTGTCGCTTCAGAGAAGACTTTGCCCACTTCTTGGTTAAAAAGTGAGGTTTTTTTTTGTTGTTGTTTTTCTTGTAAAGCTCGGGGAATTTGGATCGACGGATGCCCCCAGCCGGCGTTGTCTTATGATCATTACAAATTAAAATAATAATATATGGTGACTCCTTGACGCTGTTCAAGAAATGACGCTTTTGATTTAATTTTTTTTTTTTCTTGTTTGTTTTTTATTTTGCGAATCCAATGAGCAGTTTTTTATGTTTAAGACTTTTTTTTTCCTTGTTTTTTTCTGACTGAAAGAAAAGTGGCTTGATGTGTCTTTAAAGATAGCACTAACTACGAATTCTGAAGGAAATGAATATAATTGGAAAAAAATTTTGTGCTCGCTTGTATATAAGCTCTCTGTGTCCTATAGCACTTTCCTTTAAACCCCCTCACCCCCCTCACCCCTTTCACCCAGGGAGCAACTCGCTACTTATGCAGACAAGACGCCATCTTTACCAGGAATTACCTCAAATAAGACCTGCCAATTTAATTTTCCTTTCCGTTGTCTCACCTGCGCTCTACATTCCCACCAGAAAAAGGTCTTCTAGGCGTCTGGACTTGGGAAAGGTGATGTGAAGTGGGTGGGGCGGATCCAACAACGTCAGAAACAATGATGCATTTGGAGGACTGAGCTTGAAACTCTTTCTCTGGTTTGTGTGGGGTTGTTTGTGTGCTGCTGTATATAAACCAGTTCATGTTGAAAACTTGAAGAATCAGAGCTGAAGGTGGCAGGAGTGCATTTCACTTGGAGATTGCTTTCTCCTTAAAGTGGGGGTGAGCATGTATGTGTACATGAAATTGTTTTTCCAACAGAATGGCGACAAAAATCTGTCTGCACTGACCAACTTATGGGGACTTCCTGTGGACGTGGGGACGGTAATTTTGTCCATTGATCTTTTATTACAAAAAAAGGTTAAGACTTGTTTGTGTGTGTTTGTGTGTGTGTGTGTGTGTGTGTGTGTGTGTGTGTGTGTGTGTGTGTGTGTGTGTGTTTAAGGGGGATGGGAAGGGACATCTGGCAGGTCAAATGAGGCAGTTTTACCTCTTATTTTCTTCTCTTTACAAATGTTGATGTACCTCAGCATCATTCTGTTCAAATATCCTCCCCTCCCCCTCTCACTCTTCTTCTTTACATTGGACCTACTCTGCACACTTCTTCTTTGTGGACCTAAACATCCTCCTCTGAGTCCTCCTATCCTGGGTCCAGCCCAGGTTTCAGAGGATGAGGAGGACAGCTCTTTCTGTCTGTGTTTGTATGCTTAACTCTGAGATGGCCATTGCTATTGTTGAAAGTGTTACGCTTATTATTATTACTATGGTTATTATAATGAACTTTCATGTTGCTGCTGCTACCGAAAAACCGGACCTTCTGCCATAGACCTCTAACCTCAACGAAGCCGGGTGTTAGCTAGCCGTAGTGCCCTGTGGGAATCCGACCAACCAACCAGCTTCCTGCAACCACAACTGAACAAACTCAACGATGACTGGATATTTACCAGGAGAAGCCAGTGCAAACTCTTCCTCCTTTTTTCCTCCGCCCCACACTGGTTGGTTGGTTCTTTATTTTGCTTCATAGGGCTCAGTTTATGTTGTGTTTGTGACTTTCTAACTGTGAAGCTGTATTTTTCCCCATCTCATTTCTTTTTATCCAATTTCTCCCATATGTTTTTTTTTTTATCCTGCGGAGGATGTAAGGAGGGATGCATTGTGTTGTGTTAAACCTTCACCACAAAAATCAAGCCAACAAATACAAACTTCAACCTCTAAAGGAGGCACAGTAGTCTGGTGGGGAACTTGGATCGATGGTGGGCTGGGCCGACATTTCCAGATGAACTGAGTCCTAAATTGGGTCAGGTTCTTTATTTGGCTCTTCTGTAAATATTTTGCATTGACTTGAAGTTCAGGACTAGCAGCAGCTTAAGCTAGAAACATGGAGTTTGATTTAAAAAAATAACCCTGCTAACAGTGCCTCTAAAGCTAGCTTGTTGATTTGTTTGAATAAAATAGACGAGGGGGGGATTGTGCATTTAGAGGTGACTGTAAGCAGGCTTTTGAACAGAGCCAAGCTAAATGTTTAGGCAATTCCTGTTTCTAGCATATGCTACGCTAAGCTAACTGACGCTAGCTTCAAACATAAGCTTCAGACAAGATCAGCACCAAACGTCTAATCATTGACTTGGCAAGCAAGCTTATTATTAATATTATTATTATTATTTAAAAAAATCTCTTTGCAAGAGTTTTAACATTGGCAACTAGTCTAGTTTTCAGCAGCATTGCCTGGATTTGACTTTTGGTACAGTCGTCCCAGAAATGTTCCTGAGGGTTGCTGGTGTTTCCTTTTAATTTGTTTGCTTGTTTGTTTGTTTTTTTTTGCAATGCACTTGATAATCATAACACTCACCAGTCAGCTGGTTTGTGTTTGTGTGACCGTCTGTAATCAGCGAACACACACTGAATGACGAACCCAGTCCAGCTCCAGAGTGCATGATCTAGATTCATTCAGGAGTCGCATGTTCAGGTTACCCACAAACGCAAAACCTCCAAATCTCTGCAGTTTGGTCAAGTTTAGTTCAAATTGGTTTAAAATACTGAATTTGAACATTTGCTTGTTTTTATTTTTTATTTATTTTTCTTCTTCATCAGGGCAAATCTGTTTAAATGTCCTTATCACTGACTGACCAACAAATATAAAAAAATGTGCATAAAAAAAGAGAAATCCAGTTAGAAAAGGAAATATTTTACTAACACTCTTGTTTATTGTCTTTAAATTATTCATTCATTTATTTATTTTAACCATGACGGAAAACAAAACCTCAGGATGCAGATGTTTAAAAAATAGAATAAATATCTAAATTACAACAGTAGAAGCTGCAATATGACTGAACATGTATCTGAAATGTAAACTTCTACTAATTTAGAGAAAATCATTAAATGTTGAGAGTTTCATTAATAATCTCTTTCATTAATCAGAATATTTAACTAAAAACTTCTGAAACCCACAATTATTGTCCCTCTGTTGTTGCACTCTCAGGTGCAGATGGTGGCTTGTTTTTAGCATCAGTGGTTCAGCAGGACGACATGATTCACAGACACGTTGCATCCAAACATTACGAGCAGCTTAATGAACTACAGCTGAACCTTCGAACACAGAGGCTTAATGCTACCGAGACATACCGGAAAATACAGAGACAAGTTGCTTTTGCTCAGTTTTTCTGAATTACTTAGATATTTTTTAAAAATAGAATTATTTTTATCCACTTTTGAGAATTAATGAGAATTTTTAAAAATATCTTATTAATTAATTAATAATTAAAAATTTAAAAATAACATGCTCCTGTACTCTCTGGATCTCCGACGTACCATTTTCAGTATTTTCCAGCCAGCATGTTAACGTGGGGGTTGCAAAAAAGGATTCTTTGTCATTTTGCATTAAAAAAACAACCTTTGGATATTTTCTGACGATGCAGTGAACTGTTTGATAATGTGTGCGGATGTGATCCGGACTCGTTCATAGCGTGTGACCGTTTTCCAGAACACAGGAGCATCAAGTGATTTTTGTTTTCTGGTGTCAGGATTCATTATCTGCATGTGAAGGCTGATGACAGATTTTAAATGAAAAAGAAAGAAAAATTGCCAGTTGGAGCTACAGTTATGTTTCTCCTGTAGTCTTCATAAGAGCTGCAAGAGTTCCTGGATTTTTCTTCCAATATTTCTTTTTCCAGCAACTAAACTGTCCACATTTATTTTCTGAGCATGAAAGCAGCATCTTTTATGTGGCTCTGCAACTTGTGTGGAGGCTTTTTTTTTGCACTTCATCCCTCTCCGTGTTACTCCTCCCACTTTAAGTTTGTCTGCTTAAAACACCTGGATGTCGTCCCAGAAAGGCTGACGGTAGCAAACACCAAATCACTGACTTCACAGGTTTCTGAAGTTATAAAAATCTGTTACCAGGAAGCTTGTCGGTTTATGTCTGTAGTCGTCCTCTGAGAAAAGGTTCCTCCATGTGTTTGTGAGCCAACATCAGTTTACTTCAAATCTAAGCAGCACCATGAACGAAAAAACAACCTGCTGCTCTCTAAAGAATAATAAAATATAGCAAATGACAATCTGTAGAGAGGTGTAATTTGCTCACTGTTTGACTTCAGTTTCTCCTGCCTGGTATATGCAGTGGGACCAGCCCCAATTCAGCCATGATCAAAACATTTAGACACCAAACCGCCGAAGGCCAAACTGTCAACACATTTCAATCTGATTTCTATTTTATTATTGTTATTATTATTATTATTATTATTTAGATATGTTTTGTAATAAAAGTTAAGATTTTTTTTTGTACCCCGTCATTTATTCTGTATGCTTGAACTGTACATTCTACAAAAACTGGACCTGACCGGCATCACCAGAAACCTGCAGGGTTTAAATTCTGTCAGCTAGATGCATTTTTTTCCTCCTGATGCTTCTTCAAAAATTATGATCAAGCATTTTGCACATTTAAAGTATTAAATGCATTTGCTTCTTTAAATCTGGATTTTATCTGTGCAAAAAGGGAAATATTTTAATATTTAGCTAAATGTTGTGGACATTCTTATCATTAGGCTGTTTGTACTGGAGAATGGTGACCAAAACAAAAGTAGTATTTTCTCAGAGATTGAAGGTTGCAGGGAAAGATGTGTAGTACACCAGTTTTAGGTCTTTGATGAATAAGAAAAACACCAGTTAGCCAACACTGTGAGGGCTGCAGCCAGAATCAAACTAAGAATCCCCAAATGCTGACGGAGATGTTTTTGACAGACTTCTGTGTGTCTTGGTTTATGTCCGTTATTTCATTTTTTATCTGAAAAGATAGATTCTTTGTCCATGACTCTGCAGCTTGTTAGATTGTCTCAGCACTGACACTGATAAAGTAGGGCAGGGATGTCCAGTTCCAGCCCGATCGGGCCACTATCCTGCAGCTTTTCAGTGTTTCCTGCTCTGATGCACCTGATTAATATTAAATATATCTCCACAACAGCTTGTTAGATCTGCACAAGCTTGTAAATGATCCATTAAATTCAGTTAGGTGTGTTGAAGCAGGGAACACTAAAAACCAGTTGGATGGTTGGACGTCTCTTTTTCCAAAGCTTCAGGGAAGTTTTTTCCTGCTCCAAACGTTGACGGCGATGTCTGTCGGGTCCAAGCCAATGATTCTGCAGTTCTTAAACTAGTCTCACTGGAAATGAAAGGAGAAGAAAAAATGGACTTTTTGCGTTTATTTTTAATCAGGGCACATGTGCAGCTACTGTAAGAAAAGAAAAAAAAAACTTTTACCATTTAATTTTTCCACTGGTGCTTTAGACTCCTCTTTGTTCCTCCAGATTTTCAGCATCATTAGTTTGTGTCTCTGTCTCCTGACTTTGTACCGCACTCCTGATTGTTTGGACCACCTCCGCCGGGCCTTTGTACCTTCAGTCAGAACCAATGTGAAACCTGTATTTCCCTCCTGATTTGACTCAGTGAGAGTGTGATGTTTACATGTACAGATTTTTTAAATTCTTTCTGGTTTGATTTTTATTTGTTTCGTTTCCTCTCATCTTTGTACCCCCACACCCCATCTCCTTTTATTGTCCGTCCCTGTTTTCCGTTTATCCGACTCCTTCCTTCCACTCTGAAGGGAAATGGGACTGTGTCTATCAGCAGAGTTGACATTCTGACCTTCACTTGATCACTTTTGGTTTTGTTTTTTTACCCCCTGTCGGGATGTCGTTTCTGAACTGCTAAATGTGCACCTGTGTTCTACTGAGGGATGCTAACGGTGCGACTAATCAGAAGATGTTTCATAGAAGAAAACGTCGCCCAGCTGAGGCGTCCCTGTATGATCTAGTTGTGTTTTTAGGGAGGAGGAGAGAGTTGTGTGTTTCTTTGGCTCCTGGAGGGGATGTAAACCCTTGAGACCTCTGAAGTTAACTCCACAGCACACAAAAATCACAGTGGGGCCACAATGACCCTCCCCGGATTTAACCCGATCCGGTGGAGCGGATTCCTCAGTGAATGATAAGCCATTAAAGACCCGGAGTGTTTGGGTCTCTTAGTCTATTAGTATATTTAGCAAAACTTAAACTACAGATGACAAAACTCAACCTCAGGAAATAAAAAAAAAAAAAAAAGAAAAGAAAAAAAAAGGACATTGCTTTTGTAAAAAAGTCCAACTGAAGGCCCATTTCCCTCTCTCTTTGATACCATATAAATTCTATCAAAAATTCTTTTTATATTTATTGTGTTTATTATTATATCGACCTTTTTTCCAGTACTTGTGCTTAAATACTTTGATTCTTTAGAAAAGTGTTGATATTTGTGAAACAATCGAGGAAAAAAAAAGAGATTAAAAATAAATCTAGGTTTGTTTTTTGTTTGTTTTTTCTGTTAGTTGGCGACATAAGAGCGGTCCGGGCGTGTTGGCTTTGCCCGGCGATGAGAACATATCACTCTGGTCCATAACAAAGAAACCAATAACTGAAAAATTAAGCTTTCTTTTTGTGTGATGTCACTGCTAAGGCTGAAATGTTTCTGGAATTTAAAAAGAAATGTGACTTCTTAGTTTTGTTCTTTTGTTTTGTTAACTCCTGAGCTGTACGTCACGAAGCTAAATATACTAATAAAACTGTGTGCTATCTATCAAACATGCTTCCGTGGTTTGTTCTTCACCTGAAGAATAGTTCTGGAGCATTTAGCATTTCTTACTCTGCAACTGCAAACCAAACATAACGTCTCAGATGATTTCTTAAAGCAATTTAAACCACATTTTTTTCCTCTTAGCTTCTCACATCCATCTGTTAAAATCTGTTAAATCTGATCCAACATCTACTTCTGTTGAACTGTCGGCTACAGGAATGTATTACAAACCTCTAAATTCAGCGGTTATTAGTCCATCATTGACCATAAAAACTTTCATCTGTTTATTGTCTGTTTAGTTATATCTTAATATGTAATATGTAAAATGCTGCAACACGGAGGTTATTTACACATAAGATGTAACTGTTGGAGCGTGGCCTGTTCAAGCCTTTATGGGCCTCCAAGCTGAATTTGACTAGGAAAATGTACAAGATGCAAAGTTTGTCTCGCCATTTCAACTTCTGTCCACTTCTAACTACAAACAAATGCACAGCATACTTTTTTCGTGTATATTACCGTCACATTTGGTGCAGGAAGAAATAACACCCTGGATAATATCAGACCTTTAATGTGCACTGACCTGTGGTGGATAAAAACTGTTTTTGGTGTGGGTCAGTTAATTTGTGTGACATCTTATGTCTAGTTTTGTAAAAAGTTGTACAAAGAGACCTGAGGCATTGCTGCATATACACAAATGTGTGTGTATATATATATATATATATATATATATATATATATATATATATATATATATTAGGGCTGTCAAAATAATGCATTAACGGAGTTAATTTTATTAATTGCATTAATATTTTTAACATATGCGTGGCATGACAAGCCCCATGCATCTGTCATTACTCTGTTATGATGGCAGGACATGGAGAGCGAGGTGGAAAAGATAAGACAACCTGCACTAATACCGCATTCTTTTTTAAACTTACCTTGCACCATGCAGCGTTCGCACCAACATGTCTGCTCTAGTGGATCTCTGGTCGTCTCTGTGTTTGTGCAGCAGCTGTTTCCTCCTCCTCTCGTGTTGTTCCATGAATCATGACAGCTGTCAGTGATCAGCTGATCGGCTTTTCTCTCTTGTTGGGTTTGTTAATCATTTAGCTGAGAAGGAGGAAACTAGTGGTTCATGGTTTACACCGTCACATATTTACCCAAAAGTATTGTTTCTGGCAGGACCTTCACTAACACAGCAGCTGGCTGGTGTTAGACAGGGTTTATCATTCAGATATGCAGGGGCGGGTTTAGAAAAGTTTTAATGGGGGGCCAGGCAGGGCCACTGACCAGGAAAAGGGCAGAAAAGAGACTTTTTTTTAGGTCTAGATTTTATGAAAAATTTAACTGATTATTACAACTAAAGTCTAATTAAAAAAAAATGTGTAAAACAAACAGCTAATGATGTATTTTGTCAGCAGGTGTTTACTTTAGGTGATGCTGCTGTAGGACTTTTATCATGACTGAGTGATAAAATAATAAAATTAATGATAAAAGGAAAAACCTGTTTTTATCCAGATCATCAGTTTTATCAGAGTTTCTTCAATGTTGGCTTTTTAACTTCAGTCATCACATCTGCTGGTTTATGACAGAAATTATCACCATGGAGATGGTTGCTGAGATGATGCTGTATGAATTCTGAATTACGATCTAGTACATTGTAGAGATGATTTAGAACAACATATAGAAGTACATTACTGCTGCATTTACTGACCCTTGGACATCTGATGTTTACCCAAGAGAAGGTCAGTTAACACTAAATATATGTAGCATCAGTTCTTTCTGTTGATACAATACAGTAAAAACAGGCAATTTTCAGGCATAGTCGCAAATAGTGATTAATCATGAACGATTTGAAAGCTGTGATTAATCTGATTAAAGCTTTTAAGCTAAAGTCTAAATGTTTTGATTTAATCATTTACTCACAGCTTTGATATATGCATGTGTGATTGTGTGTATGTGTGTCTGACACATTTACCCCCCCCCCCCCCCCACTTCTCTCTTTTCTGTCGCAGCCTCCTTCAACCTGCTGTTCTGTGTCAGAGGCTGGACATTGTGCGTAGCACCGAACCCAAACTTTTTACGCACCGGCCCGCTGCCTCTCCTCCACCTCCATCTTTTTCTCCCGGTTTAACACATGAACATCTTCAGCTGCAGCGTTTCCTTTGTACACACCAGATTACGATGGATTAGCTATTTCTCTGGAGCCATGCTCTCATTCAGGGCTAATTTTGGGTCGAACCGCCGAGTCCTTGCAGGGAACCGATCCGGCTTGTTTCCGCATTCCCGCAGCCGCCGTGCGCACTGCAGGCGCGGAGCTAAGATCCACGATGTGAACAGAAAAAACCGGTTTCTCCGGCTTATCTCCCCAACCAGCGCAGGCGGGTCATTATGTTTGACGGCAGAGGCAGAAAGGTAACCCAGAGGACAGAAAGGCTGCTAGCTGTGGGCTTCGACGGGCCGTTTTCGGTGTTTTAATTAAGCCTGAAGCGCGTCTTTCTGATCGGTAACAGAATTAGAACAAAAGGCGGCCGCGCGCGCCCCTTCATGTCCCGGGATGGAGAGTTGCTGTCGCTCCTGTATGCCGTGTTTTGATGGGCTGTGGAACTGGATATGGCCCGACATTCGCTATCCGAACATCCCCAACCACCACAACCATGTCATCGCGAACCCGGGGGCCCATGAGGCTGAGATCCGCACCGTGTCCGGCGACATCCGCATCCCGTCGCCCAAGAAGCGGCCAGCGCAACTGTATGCGGCGCTGTTCGATTTCGAGGCTCGAAGCGACGAGGAGCTGACAGTGAAGGAGGGGGACAAGCTGTCTGTGATCGAGAAGAGAGGGGAGTACGTGCTGGCCAAGAAACTGACCGGGACCCTGGAGTCCGGACTGATCCCGGCGAATTACGTGGCTCTGCTGCAGGACGAGTTCGCCAAACACAAGTGAGTGTTAACAGTCCGCTTTAATAGATTTTCTTTTCTTTTCTTCTCTTTTGTTCTCTCTTCTCTCTCTCTCTGTCTTTTCTTTTCTTGATCTTATCCAAGGATCACCTGATCATTGTGTCCTGAGAAACTGGGCTACAATCTCTATTATTATTTCTGGTGGGTCACACTAATTTAGAAGCAGACAGAAAAGCTACAGACTGATACTACAAACAGAAACTGCACCGATACCTGGACTCGTCATCATCCTGCGCTAGGTCCTGGAAGAGACATTTGACACTATAAATAAAAAGCTGACAGTGACCAAAGTTTGACCTCTGTACAGATCCCATGGATTCCAAAACAGTTGTTACGCTGTGGAAAATGTAAATAAAAACAGAATGCAATGAATTACAAATATCATCAACCCATATTTTGTTCCCAGTACATAAACATCGTGTGGGATCATGAAAGAGACATTTTATCATCTGATGGAAACTATGAGCTGATAGCGAATCAGATGGCAGCAACACATCTGTAAACAGTAGTTCCAGGGATGTTCAGCATGGTGTAGCATCCCCTCTTTTTTTAACATCTGTCTGTAAACATCTGGGAAGTGAGGAGACCAGTTGCTGGAGTTTTAGGAGAGGAATGTTGTTCCATTCTGGTCTGATGCAGGATTCTAGCTGCTCTACAGTCCTGGACCTTGGTTGCTGGATTTCTGCCTCCATGATGCTCCAGATGTTGTGTATTGGTGAAAGTTCTGGACTGCAGGCAGGCCAGTTCAGCAGCCGGACTCTTCTCCTGTGAAGCCATGCTGCTGTGATGCTGGATGGATGCTTACAAAACAATAACCCAAACAGCTCCTGTCTGCCTTCACTCCTTAATCCAGAGCTACACTCCCTCTCCACAGTTACGCTCTGCCAGCGAAATACGCCTAGTGCTACCACCACAACGTGGCGCAGAATCAGTAGCTAGACTCTTCTCCTCTGTTGTTCCCCGGTGGTGGAACAATCTACCAAACTCCGTCCGATCTGCAGAGTCCTTATCCACTTCTAAGAGCAAGCTAAAGACTTTAAGGAGCATTTCCACGCTTAGCTTAACTCTTCTACTCAACAGAATGAGTTAGAAAGATTTGTCCAGATCTTTGGCTCAACCAAGTACTGAAGAAGCTGCGTGCACTTATGCCCAAAATGATGTTGTGTGATGAAATCGTGATGTTTGTATTTAAACAAAATGACTTACAAAAACTACAAAAAAAACCCACAAACTAATATATGTATAATATATATATATATATATATATATATATATATATATATATATATATATATATATATATGTATTATATGCACTGCCTCTAGCACTACATGGCAGCACCTGGGTCCAAGCAGTCTGACTATCACTTAATTATGACGTCCCATCCTGTTTGAATTCATGTTTGTATTGTTCTTACTCTCAAATGTGAGGAGCTTTGGATAAAAGCGTCTGCTAAATGACTGTAGAATAGAATAGAATAGAATAGAATTTGGTTTAGCATTGTCTTGCTGAAACCTGCAAGGTCTTCCCTGAAAGAGAACATTTCTATCATTCACCAGGAGGTGTTAAATTAGGTTTTTCATTAGTAAAATTATGCTTTAGACTGTCCACAGAGGTTAAACTGGAAATGAAAGTCAGTGTTTCTGGGAGATTCCAACCATGGTGAGGGACCTTGGATAATTACTGTACACACAGATTGCATCTAAAACAAAAGAAAACATTTGAATATGACATTAAATGCTTACATTTTGGCTGCAGGCCTACTGTAGGATGAACAGATTCATAGCCAGAAATGAGCTAAAATATTTATGTCTGCCTCCCTGTAGGGGTTTTAATGGGCACATTCAACTAGGAGGAGAAGTGTCCTTAGTAGAAAAAGCTGGGACATTATCTGAGTCCAGATTGACCTCTTTTGTCCAGAATGAGGAGAATTATGAGCTCTTTGAAAGTCTGAGAAGGTTGTTGTTTCCAGAAAGTTCCGCCTGTCAGAATTTTCCAAAGTCCAAGTTTGAATTTGCTTGATTCAACCAATTCAGTTAAATTCAGTGTAGCCGAATTATAGTCCAATTAAAAGAAATTCATTGTAAGAGCCACATTAGTCTAATTTATAGTAAATGCATTAATAAAAACCAGTTCATAAAAGAATGAGCTAGGAAACCAACAGATGGCATCAAATTGTCTCTTAAAACCTGAGATTTATCAGAAAGGAAAGTTTGAAGCTGGGTCTTACAGGTAGAGAGGGTGCTGCTTCCCGAAGCCAAACTCTATCAGAACCAGAACCAGGACGAACACCCATCCTGAAAAAATGCACCTTGAAAAACCAAATACATTCGTTAAACTGCTGTTTATTGATTTGAGCTCCGGTTTAAATTCAGGTCAGCCACATATTCTCCTTGAAAAATTGGTCCACATGAAGGTAAATCCCTCTTTGGTTAGGTGGTATTACTATTTCCTCACCAACAGACTGCTGCAAGTTAAATTTATTTCTGCTCCCTCAGACACAGTGATAGGGGTGCATCAGTTAACCATTTGACTTTGACTTTTCAGAACATTTTTGCACCAGAAATCCTAAATCATTTTGAGTTTACGTCCACAATGGACTTAAAAATACATTTAGGTTATGTGTTAAACTATTGATCAACTGATTGATCCTTATTTTGATTTATGCTAAAAGCTGAAAAATTTTCAGAAGGTCTGCGTGCACAGCAGATTGTGTAATTCCTTTTTGCCGCTGCATGATCCCGGTATCTAAATATGGCTGAGAGCATGCACATCTTCAGCACCCTGCAGCTGCAGGTCCTCCATTATTCATTCAGCTGCAGGGAGTCTTCATGTTTCAGCAGAGTCGTCTCTCAAAGGTTGAGTTGTGTTCATGTTGTTGACCCAACACTGACTCAACGTGTCACATCCCCACGCCTGAGACGTGGATCAGTACCACTGCATAGTGCTTGTTTTAGACATCAAAACAATGATAATGTTGATGTTTTGTTTAATTTAAGAAAATATCCAACAAAAAAGACAACACTTTTATAAATATTGATGCACTACTTATAGAGCCGCATTAACTAAAAGGCCCTTTTATCTGGTCCGCCTTCTAGTACCAGATTGTACCCCCTTTTTCTCCAGAACTGCCTTAATTCCTGGTGTGATTCAACAAGGAGGTGGAAACTTTCCTCAGAGGTTTTGCTCCATATTGACATGACAGCATCACACAGTTGCTGCAGGTTTGTCGGCTGCATCCATGATGAGAATCTCCCGTTCCACCACATCCCAAAGCTGCTCTACTGGACTGACATCTGGTGGCTGTGGAGGCCGTTGGAGTCCAGTGAACTCATCGTCATGTTCTAGAAAGCAGGTGGAGATGATCTGAGCTTTGTGACATGGTGCATTATCCTGCTGGAAGTAGCATCAGAAGATGCTCCACTGTGGTCATAAAGGGATGGACATGGTCAGAAACAATACTCAGGTAGGCTGTGCTGGTTAAACCAGGCCACGCTGGTACTAAGGAACCCAAAGTGGACCAAGAAAATCTCCCCCCACCATGACACCAACAGCAGCCTGAAGCGTTGATCCAAGGCAGGATGGATCCATGTTTTCATGATGCTTCCAGCAGATTCAGAGCCGAGCATCTGAATGTGGAGCTGAAATGGAGACTCATCAGACCAGCAACGTTTCTCCATCTTCTATTGTCCAGTGTTGGTGAGTGTGTGTGAATTGTAGCCTCAGTTTCCTGTTCTTAGCTGACAGGAGTGGAGGACAGGAGTTGAAATGGGGTAAATTTGGTTTTGTTTTTTTTTTGTTTTTTGTTGTTGTTGTTGTTGTTTTGGATGTCTTGAGGAAAGCATCATGCATCTTCAGCCTCGTTCTGTGGTGTGTTTGAGGACAGTGGGACATTTGTCAGTACCTACAGCATGGACTTTTTTCATTTTGTACAGTTAAAATGTAAAAACACAAAGAAAATCTAGACTTTGTTTGGGAATTTTAATTCATATTTAACACAGATAACTTGAATTAGTTGGAAAAATGACTGATCTCCTAATCCTATAGTAGCACTCAAGAATAATATCAGACTGAAAACAGTTTGATGGTTCTCTGTCAGCAGGATGATTTTTTTAAAACTGTTTTTCAGGGCTTTCTTTTGAGGGTGTCATTATTTTTTTAAGTATTTTGTCCTGGCATCTGTCTCCCGATGGAGTGTTTGTTGTTAGTTTCTGTGAAACCTGATCGTCATGCAGTGCAGACCCGCCCTACCTGCTAACGTCATGTAAATATAAGCTGCCAGCACAAACTCAGCCAGCACTGTGCCTCCTCATTTTTCTTCTGTTGTATTCTGTTGGTGAAAATATCCTCCTGTGTGCTGCGTTCTGCAGGATTCTGCAGAATTCTGCAGCACACGGTGGGTTCTGTTGTTCTAAATGACTGCATTAGGAAATAAAAGTTGTGTTTATCTCCTTCACTCTCTTTCAGCTCACATTGTGCGAAATGTGATCTGTTTGTGAGCTTCTGCTTATTTGTACTTGTGCTTTGCGTTTGTTCTAGCTCATGCATGAACCACATTCTTATTTCTTTTTGTCTGTTTTTCTTCTCTTTGTCTTCCTGTACATGCACTCATTCTCTCCTTCATCCCAACGACGTGTCTTTGAGTTCCATCGTTTATGATTCCTGGTTTATTGTCCGTTCATCTGTTGTCACCACCGACTTCCCACCACATCTTGTCTGCATGTCCATCTCCTCTTCGTGCAGGTGGTACTACGGGAACATTAACCGCGTGAAAGCTGAGAAGCTGCTGCTTGCATCCCAAAACAAAGATGGCGCCTTCCTGGTTCGCATCAGTGAGAGTCACAGCGACGAGTATACGATCTCTGGTGAGTTCCCCACCGGCTCATCCATCCTCTCAGTAATTAATGATTAGAAATCCTTCCTACATTCACAATTCATGAACAAACAAATTTTTAAACTAATAGGTTTTACTGCTATAAATGTATTTTGTACTCCAAAAACGTAGGAAAATCAAACAAAGGACACCATCCATCATCTCAGTATCATAAGTCGGTTGCCGCTGTTGTGTGTTTATATTTTAGCAACCTGAGACGTGACCTTTTTGGTTTTATTTTTATCTGTTTTTTTATTATATTTTTCCTATTTTACTACTTTTATTATATTTTATTCATTTTAATAGTTTTATTTAGTTGTTTTTCATGCATTTTATACTTTTATTTTACCTACCTTAAATGTGCATCACATTGTTCAGCTATGGCTGGTGTTTATAGTTACAGTGGGGCAAAAAAGTATTTAGTCAGCCACCAATTGTTCTCCCACTTAAAAAGATGAAAGAGGCCTGTGACTTTCATCGTAGGTAAACCTCAACTATGAGACAAAATGAGAAAAAAAATCCAGAAATCACATTGTCTGATTTTTAATGAATTAACTGGTAAATTTGTGGGTAAAATAAATATTTGGTCACCTACAAACAAGCAAGATTTTTGGCTCTCACAGACCTGTAACTTCTGCTTTAAGATGCTCCTCTGTCTCCCACTCGTTACCTGTAATAATGGCACCTGTTTGAACTCATTATCAGTATAAAACACACCTGTCCACAACCTCACAAACAGTCAGACTCCAATCCACTATGGCCAAGACCAAAGAGCTGTCAAAAGACAACAGAAACAAAATCATAGACCTGCACCAGGCTGGGAAGACTGAATCTGCAGTAAGTAAGCAGCTTGGTGTGAAAAAAATCAGTTGTGGGAGCAATTATTAGAAAATGGAGGACATACAAGACCACTGATAATCTCCCTCCATCTGGGGCTCCATGCAAGAGCTCACCCCGTGTGGTCAAAATGATCACGAGAACAGTGAGCGAAAATCCCAGAACCACACGGGGGGACCTAGTAAAAGACCTGCAGAGAGCTGGGACTAAAGTAATAAAGGCTACCATCAGTAACACACTACTTTGCCAGGGACTCAGATCCTGCAGAGCCAGGGGGGGTGGAAACATCATGCTCTGGGGCTGTTTTTCTGCAAAGGGACCAGGACGACTGATCCGTGTAAAGGAAAAAATGAATAGGGCCATGTATGGTGAGATTTTGCTGCTGTTGTTGAGTGAAAACCTCCTTCCTTCAGCAAGGGCATTAAAGATGAAACGTGGCTGGGTTTTTCAGCATGACAATGATTCCAAACACTCCGCTCGGTAAACAAAGGAGTGGCTTCATAAGAAGCATTTCAAGGTCCTGGAGTGGCCTAGCCAGTCTCCAGGTCTCAACCCCATAGAAAATCTTTGGAGGGAGTTGAAAGTCCATGTTGCCCAGTGACAGCCCCAAAACACCACTGCTGTAGAGGAGATCTGCTTGGAGGAACGGGCCAAAATACCAGCAACAGTGTGTGAAAACCTTGTGAAGACTTACAGAAAACATTTGACCTCTGTCATTGCCAACAAAGGGTATATAACAAAGTATTGAGATTAACTTTTGTTATTGACAAAATACTTTTTTTCCACCATAATTTTCCAATAAATTCTTTAAAAATCTGACAATGTGATTTTTCTGGATTTTTTTTTTTCTTTTTTCCTCATTTTGTCTCTCATACTTGAGGTATACCTACGATGAAAATTACAGGCCTCTCATCTTTTTAAGTGGGAAGACATGAGCCAAAATTCATATCCCAGTATTTATGTCTAAAAGTTGCTATACAATATATAAGGTTTAAATATCTACACTAACATTTATTGATGAGCCACCTGAAACCTTATTTCCTGTTAAATGTGCTTTTATTGTAGGCTAACTGTGTGACAGCAGCTGGCCCCATAAAACAGCATCTAAATCAACATCTTTCATACACATTTTGGACTTTTTTGTGAACCACTGTGTTTTGTGCTTTGATCGTAACCCAAACTCACTGATGTGCTATTTTTACAGCAGAAGGGAAATATTCAATAACGGAGGCAATACAGACATAAAAGTGCAAAGTGTTCAATAAGTTTGGTTATTTTGCGTCTCATGAACATATTTGTGCAATGAGCCACCCTGTTCATTCTTCCAGCCCGAAGTGAGGGAAAGGTTTTCCACTTCCGGATCCAGAGGTCAACTATTGGAGCGTACTTTGTCTCAGACAAGATCTCTTTTGCCACACTGGGGGAACTGGTCACCTTCTACCAGAAAAACCCTCGTAGCCTGGGTGTGCAGCTGGTGGGGCCCTGCGCTCAGCAGGTAGGACACCAATGATGTTACTTTTAGTTTCTGACCAACCTGCAAATTTTCTGACAGCTGTGAAGTAAGAAAGGAGGACTGTAGAAAAAAAGCCTATTTTATTTATGAAGTTCATATATTAGAGCCATACTATGTGTTACTGACATGCATTGTGTCACTATTTTTAGAAGGTGGCAGAGTAAATGAAGTAGAAAACTTACATTTTTGTGCCAGACCAGTGGCCTTTAAACTTTTGTTTCTAAGAAAATACAAAAGGCAATTTATGCATTAATCTAATTTCTACACCCACATTAGCCTATTCATGCTAGCTAATGAGCTGGAGCTCATCCCAGCTGCAATCAGGTGAGACTAATGAGGCAAACAACCATTGTCATTACCACACCAGACCAAATAATGTTAACCTGTATTAGTAGATGTGGAGAAAGAACCATAGGTTGTGTATTTCCCCTACAATCAGTTAGCTAGGAAATGCTGGCATTAGCATTGGAGAGGCTAACAACGAGCTTCTCTAGGCTGGTGACCCTCTACAATAGATATTTCCTTGAATATCCAATAGCAAGAAGATGCTGGCATGCTCAATGGAGAGGCTAATGACTAGCATGCCTAGACTGGTGCAGCCATTTTATCAAACATGACTGCCCACTTAATCATGGTGACCCCTGTGGCCAAGTGTCCACGCAGAAAAAATGCAATAAAATCATCATACATCAACATTTTTCTCTACTTTTTTTTTCATGAATCATTTAAACAACGTCTGTCCTGCTGAAAACTACAAACATTCAAACGTCTATACGATTTTAACCCTTTAAATACCAGTTAGAATTTTTGAATTTCTGCCTCATTCATTAAAAAAAAAATCACAAAAACTGAATTATTTTCCATATAATAAATAGTAGAGGGATGGGTCTTTGGTAGTGATTAAATATCAAATAGTAGCAATAAAATTGATTTGACCCTCATGGCCCTCATTTGACACTCAAAAAAACATCTATAAAATCATCATACATTAGTATTTTTTCTGCTTTTTTACATAAATCGCTTGAATGCCTTAAGAAGGGTACTGACAGAAAAACCAAACAAATTACCTAACAAATTATGTCTCATTGTGTGGAAAAGAATGAGATTTTTCTTTGGTGCAAGGCAACATCAGACTGGACTTTAAAGTTTCTTATCTCATTTTTAAAAACAAACAGATATAAATGTACTGAATTACTTATTTAACAGCAGTGCATGAGTACAGCAATCTTAAATCAACTTTAACAATCTTAAATAAGCTTCACATGCTTGGTCAAACATGTGAAAATATAACAAAATTTCTTCCTGGTTCAGTCAGAGCCAGTAGACGTAAACAACATGTAAAAATAAGCAAGGACAAAACCTCTTTGAAAAGGTTCACTCAGTTCAATTAGGAATTCAAAATCCAATGAAAAATATTTAATAAAGGGGATGAAATTGAGGGTAAAAAACAAAACAATAGCTCTAAGCTTGGTTGGTAGGTATTTAAAATAAAGAAATCAGCTCTCTTCAATGGTTTAGTGCATTTGTTTAATTATAAATTAGGGTATTTGTATTTATTGATCTCCAACACCAGTATTTAAAAAACTATCCAGCCTGATTTTCTTTACCTTATTCAAATGATGACATGTCTTTTCTGACTCTATATGCTCGCACGTTCACAATTCTCCTCCACCCTGATGTACAAAGACATGTGCACATGCGCACATGCACACACTCCCTCCAGCCGACAGGCGTGTGTGGGACAATATGTGGCATAAATAACAGATAATAACCAGGCTACACTAATTTACCCTCCATCCCACCGATAAAACTGACCTAGCATAGTTTGATCCTGGTTTTATTTAACGTTTACAGCTATTCATCATCGTCTCTGCTCTATCGTAGTAATCTGGGGTCTGCGTTGAGCTGGCTCTCTCAACCACGTTTTCAAGACCCAGCTAAACTTCTGATTGGTTATTAATGTGTTTGATTGCAAGCAAAGCTGCGTTCATCTCATACAATTAGTAGACTCAACATAACAGTAGTCCACATTAGCGCACATTTACTTATTACTGTTACTAACTTTTCATGTTTTGTTTTTTTTCTGGTGCAACACGGTGCCGGTGTTGTGCCCGACAGTAAATGTCTGCCAGAAACTGATTAGACGGCCGCCGCACAGCATGTTAACGCTGTGTCGCTCAGTTCTTTCTCTGGTATGTGGCTGTTCCTCTCGGTATGAAACATGGATTAATTACAGCTGCAGAGGTGCTGCAATCAGAAACGATATTCAGGCATGTTGCTTCACTGTTTAGGCTTCACGTGTTTACCTTATTCATTTTTAGAAAGTAAAGTCCAAATGATTTCAGTGTTGATTTACAAAGTTTCATTTCCACTGATCATGACTTTTTTTAACTGATTGCAGTACGTTTGCAGCATCTACGTGAAAGTGGTCTGTTTTCATTTAAGTTATACGTACCAACTGACCAACTAGTATCGTACTAGTACCTTATCAGTTTCTGGCAGATATTTACTCTAGGGCACAACACCGGGATACTTTACACCCTGAAACTACAAATCCATTGTAAAAACTGCTGAATGAAACAATATTCTTTACTTGTTTGGTAAAAGAAATCAGTCTTGTAGAGCTTTTTCACTCACACACCTCTCAGTGTTGGTGACTGCAGATTTAAAGCTTCTCTGAACTTTCACTGCGCAGGTTTTACACACAGCCGTTAAATGTGTTGGTTGAGGTGGCATGAAAAAGCTCCACATCCTTTTGCTCACTCCTCTTTGAAAGCAAATGTGAGCCTCCGCGAGCACCTTAACGCATGACGTCACTCAAAGCGCACAGCATAGAATTACACTAATAGATCTGCGCCTGTGGATCGGGCTAATATATACTAATATCGGATTGGTTCATCCCTAATTAAAGTAGGACATTTTTATGGATGTCAGTGGGTCACTTTTGGCCACGAGGGTCACCAGAAGGTGCCCAATTCTTCAACTGAGTTGAAAAAGACATCTGACAGAAAAAGACACTTATTTAAAAAAAATTGTCAAAAAAGAGATTATTGCAAAAATTCATGGCACTTGCTGCAATGCAACCGAAATGATCACCAACTAAAAGAAAAAGTTTAATAAATGGACAAAAAATGTCATGAAGAAGGCATAATTGGTGTGGTAACTAGCAAGCCAAAGCTAACTGAATTAGCCTCGTTAGTGTGTCTTCTTTTCTTTTCTAAGGTCCACATTTAAACTCCCAAAGTGTATAAATCTGAAAACACCACCGTTTCGTTTGTGTTCACAATCCAAGCGGTGTTTCCTGACCCATCACCGTTAATCTGCATGTGCAAACCCACCCAACATGAGTTTGTTCCATGTCTTTTTTTCTTATTGGTGCATTCATGTACCATTTACAGCCATGGCACATACACTACAGTGTTTTCAGTAGTTCTGTGGGAATGTTTCTTTTTTTTTTTTCATTATTCCATCCTTATGGGAAACTGAGATAAAATCAGCTTTGTTTCTGTGTGGACATAGTCCCAAAGTCACGTCTACACCAGAGTGTGAAAAACTGAATCTGGTTTGAACCAGTAAATGGCGTTTTCAGCCATTTTTAACCAACAAAAAAAATTAACATTTTAACAACAAAATAGTGGGTTTTAGTAACAATAGTCATATAATGTTGTTTACAACTCAAACATATTTTTGGCAATTAGATCACCTTTTTATATCACATGTTCAGTTTATTAAACTTAGACTTATAAAAAGTCATATTTTCAGCAAAATGCATCCAGTGGTGAAACTTACTCAGCAGCCATGTACAGCTGGTAAATATCCAACCTTTACAGTCATGTATATGTGTATATAAAGAATATTAATGGAAAAGTGACCAATGTCTGAATGCTGTTTCTTTTAAAGGTGTGATCTTCCAGATTGCCATGTTGTACTTTGTGTCTGTTTCTTTTTAGTAATCCATACCTGTTTGGTAAAAGTACTCATTAACTATAGATTTTTCTGCACATGTGGAAAGTGTAGAAAATGCTAGGCAGAAAGTATTTAAGATGTAGGGTCTGTTTTAGAAGGTTCAACTAACTCTGAGTCTAAAAAGAAACTACTTTGAGCTGAGCAACTCTGAGTTGCTGTGAGTTGGTTCAATAAACTGAGTATCTTTACCCAGAACTGGGCACCACAACAAAAAGCCTTCATCAGTGGAGCCCCAACATCTGGATTCACCATCGCAACCACTGACAAGAAGATAGCTATGTCACCCAGTTGGAGTGAGAGGTTTTATTGAAGCATATAAGCAAAACGAAGATGTATTTCATTAAGAACTGAAGTTGCTGAGGAGAGGGACGCATCATGGAAGAAAACTGCTGCCTGGAAGTTGGAATCCACAGGTCCACTGACTGAATATTTAACTGTAGGATGTGGGTTAAAATGTTGGTGGGTAGAACAAAATCTTAGTTTTATGTAGGTTCAATCCACCTGGGGACAAATACATGGAGGAAACTGAAACTGAAGTATAAAGACATCTTTTAGAATAGTAATGTGTTGTACTGGACCATGATTGTCTATTTCACACTCGATACACAAAATAAATGTTCAGGGGCTATTTCTACATCCAGTACACCTGAAGTTCACTTTTGGAGTCAGTTACCATGGTAACAGACTCCTGGTAAGACTCACCTCACTTTTTGGAACAGAAAACCCTGAGTTTTCCTCAACTCATGGTTAGCATACCACAATGTAGGTCGATGTATTATTACATCCCATGTAAACAATGTGCTACAACCACGTTTCCACCAAAACAAGACATCTTCAGAGTTGGACAAATGATACAAATTCACTAGTCAGCTTGTTGTGCGAATGCAGGGCAGAGCTATAAAGTGCAATAACGCTCACACACACTTCATCTGCATGCCGGTGGTCTCCTGTTGGTTTGCAAAATGGTCTTTTGCATAATTTAAAAGATGAAAGTCCAAAAAATTTGCTTACTGTGTAAGATAAATATAATTTTATGTGACATTAATTTAAATATCAACTTACACCAGTTTTAACTTGTCATGTTTGCCATTCATACAAATATTAATCAGTTTTAGTTTCTTCACTTTGTCACAGATACTGATTTAAAGCTTTGATAAATCCGACCTGTTTAGCCCGACCTCAGCAACTTGTCACACAAGCTGCTTCTCAAATATCCAGAAAAATAATTTTCTGTGTAAGTGCTTATGAAAGGTATAAAACAAAAAGATTAGAGTCGACATTTCACACTGATAGTGATCATTAAAGATACATATGATGCAGCAGAGCCTCTAGTTTTTAATCCAGAACGTTTAGTGTCTTTATGTGGAGCAGCTGTTGTCATGGCAGCAGACAGATTTACCGAGTGATGATTCATGCTTTATATACTTGAATTAATATTAAGAAATAAACATGTCAAGATGTAATTAAGTTGGGAATAACATTTTTGGATATGCTATGTTGTACAATTGTTTTAAAACTCGCCTGAAGAACTGGCAAAGCTCAAAGACTAGAAACGGACATGATGGTACTCGGTAGATATGGGGATATGTATGTATGTATATGGGTGTATATGTTCAGTATTTTTAATTAGTTCCAATGTCAGTTTGAGTCCTGCACATAATCAAATATATCAGCCATCAAACTCTTCTTTAGGACTTGAACGCTGACTGAGTTTCTGACTAATCTTGAACTACCTCAAAAGTGTACTTCAAGTCCTTTGGACAGTTCAGATTGAGACCATATGTAAGGCGAAAATTTTCTTTTTACAGTGTGATAACAGTCAAGAGTTCACCAGTGTGTTTCGTTTCCTGCAGCTTTTTCTCTGCTAAATAAGAAGTCAAAAACCTTCCAACCATGTCCGCCTCAAATTGAACCTTTCCTGCACAAATAAGTGTCTTAAATTCAACATTTGCTTCCATAAAGGTCAATCAGTGATTCTTCCCTCTTTTCTCTTCCCTTCTAGCGGAGGCTGTGATTGTGACGCCACGGACTAACTGAGGCAGACACACTCATGTGTGTGTTTTATTAACAAGATAAAAACATAGAACATGTATAAACACGTGTTCAGTGTGGACACAGGCGGTCCTCTCAGCAAGGGGAGAAACCTTTGTCTTGTGTGCTAAATTGTCAAGAAAAATATTTTTTCAAGGACTTTGAGGATGAAGTTGTAAAATTACGAGAAAAAGGTCGTAATTCGATCAGCATAAGGTTGTAATATTTTAACCAGTTCTTTTAGAAGAGGAACGTTGTTAAAACGAGGGCCGCGGAGCATTTCGTGAAGTTGTACTTCAGCATAGATTTCACAAACCAGGAGATACGTAATCTTTTGGAACATCAGCACCACATTATCATTAGTACCTGGACTTTGAAAGAAATCTGAGAGAAAAAGGCGGATTTGGAGGAAATCGCTGCTTTTGTGGGGGGGTGGCTAGAACTTTTTTCTCATAAAATTATGACTTTGCTCATCATTGAGGCTTCCTTGAAGCCTTTAAAAGATTTTTCTTTATTTGGCCCTAATACTCTGTCGTAATTGGCAAATTATTAGTAATAATGCAGGAGCTGCACATGAAAGCTGCACATCCAGTTTGTTTCCATTAAACATGCAGAGCTGGTTTGGCAGTTTCTGGAAGAGCAGAGTGACGCTGAGTATTGAAACACCTTACAGGAATATCCACACCCACAGCTTCTGTATTTCAGAGCCTCAAACAAAATGGCAAAAGTACACCACAGTCCACTTCATAAGGCCACTGTGCTAGTACTGCGTTGGACAACCTTTTTACTTTAGAACTGCCTTAATTCTTGATGTCATAGATCCAGTAAGGTGGTGGAATCATTCCTCTGAGATTTTGTTCCATATTAGCATGACAGCATCACACAGCTGCTGCAGGTTTGTCGGCTGCATCCATGATGAGAATCTCTGTTCCACCACATCCCAAAGCTGCTTTACTGCTGTGGTTCCTAACCTATTTTCCCTCAGGACCTCCTTCATGCAACTACCAGAAGTGATGAAAACAAGTTTGTTTTTATGCTTTCTTTGGCTGCTTCTCACTTTAAATGATAGATTTATAATTTTTCACATCAACTAACTTGTTTTAATATTTAAGCCGTGTTTTATACCATTTTCCCCCATTCCATTTTTCTGGTGTCCCATTTTATTTATTTTTAAATTTTTGTAATCTTATTTTATTTTTCTATTTTATTTTATTTTACTTATTTGATATTTTTTATCTTATTTTATTTTGTTATTAATTTTTTTGTCAGCTTTGACATCAATCTGATTTTTTTTTATTTCCCAGTGTTATAATATCCCCAGTGTGATTGGTGAGGGTTGGGACAGTGTGTCCAGGTGTGGTTATATGTACACATGGTTAAATGTCATGTATGTGTGACTCACTAGTTTCTGGTCCAGGGGATTTAATTTTTTTTTTTTTTTAGTAAAGCACTTTGTGTTTATATGAAAAAGTGCTTTATAAATAAAGTTTGACTGATTGATACTCCTATCATTCAAGTTTAAATGACACTAGAAAATCCAGTTTATACCCTGGTTAACATTTTATATTTACTTTTTCAAATTTTATTATATTCAGCTAACAAGCTATTTTTATGTGTATGTGATTGGCTAATTAGAAGTTTGTGTTAATGAGCAGTTGAACAGGGGGGCTTGATGAAGTGGTGTTTAGTTTTTAGTTAATGAAACAAATGAACAAAAAAGAAATCAGATCATGACAAACGTTTTCTGATCTAATCCTTATGTGTGCTCATATTTCTGTTTTTATTTGGTGAATTACTTGTTATTTTCTGTTCCATATATGAACAAACACGACAAGCTAAACACTTCTATATTTTATGTTTTCATTTTTAAATGATTGTCCATCTCATTTCATTCATTATTTCTCTTTTTTTTAATCAGTTTTATAGCTTTTTTAGACTTTATAAGGTATTAATGCTTTCTGTTAAAGTTAGAAAGTATAAATCTAGATTGTTTATGAAAGATGAATTTTTGAACACGTTCAAGTTTCAGTTTTCAGTCACATTTCAGACAGTTGTACCATCATTAACAAACAAGTTGCACTTAGATTTTTCATTTCATTGTTTTCTTCCATCAATCAAAAGTTAAATATGTGTTTTGGTGAACTTTTGATGACTGAACATTTCTAATTTTAAAACTTCTCTTTTAAATAAATGGAGGCATTTAGATAATATTATAAATGTCCTACAGTTAAAAGTGTTTTTTCATTTTTAGTTTCTGTTCCTTCATCTGAATCTGCTGCATGATTTCTGTTTCCTAAAGTAGATTTCTTTTAAATGGACAGGAAAGTCCCTGGTGGATCAAGGAAAACCTGCTTAAAGATTTAACTAGTTCCAAAAAAAATGGATGCTGTGTAAATAAAAACAGAATGCAATGGTTTGCAAGTCTTGCTAACACACATTTTATTCAGATTAGAACATAAGCAACATAAGTGTTGAAAATGAGACATGGAAAATGTGAGCTGAAAAAGCTGGAACAAGGGCTGGAAAAGTAACTGGTACAAAACAAGCATCTGAAGGAACTAATCAGCTTAACTGGCAACAGATCAGTAACATGACTGGGTATAAAAGGAGCATTTCAGAGAGTCTCTGGACAGAGCTTCACCAATCTGAGACAAACTGGGTCTAAAAATAGTGGAAAAATTCCAGAAAAATGTTCTGAAGATTCTAGTTCAGCAGCCGGACTCTTCTCCTGTGAAGCCATGCTGCTGTGATGGATGCAGGATGTGGTTCAGCATCGTCTTGCTGAAACCTGCAAGGCCTTCCCTGAAAGAGACGTTGTCTGGATGGGAGCAGATGTTGCTCTAAAACCTCCATGTACTTTTCAGCATTGATGGAGCTTCACAGATGTGGAAGCTGCCCACGCCATAGGCGCTAATGCAGCCCCATCCCATCAGAGCTGCAGCTGTTCACCTGTCCACTGACAACAAGCTGGATCTTTACTGGGCACCCAGTTCAACCCTGTAGATGGTTGGATCTTCAAAGCTTGCCATTTTTAACTGATAAACATCTTCTTTCTGCTCTATTGAAAAACAATATGGATTTATAACATTTAGAAATCACTGCATTCTGTTTTTATTGACATTTTACACAGTGTCCCAACATTTTTGGAACTGGGTTGTATTAGTGAAAATTTCATCACCAAATATCATTTTAATTTAAATGTTCACTTTTATGTGTGATAGTGCCCACTTTTCTTTTTTTTTTTATCTTTATTGAATATTTTCTATTTTGTGTTAAGTAAAGTTGCTAATGGAATGTTAGCCAACAGTTTCATTCGTCATGATCATCAATTGATTTTGTTCTAATTTTATTATTATTTTGTCCTTTTTATTTTAAAAGTCATCAGTTTTTTATTTATGAATCACCTCACTGATCTGTTTATTTAATCTTACGTTTATTGAACGCACTTGATCATTAGAGCAGAAATTTGTAGCACCTGATTGTTAATAAGAATAAATTTGTTGAATGATTTCTGAATTTGTGTGACTTTCATTTCGGCCTTATCTATCATTCACTTTTTTACACAACGCTGCTCAAGTTGTCTGAGATTATCTGAAAGAAAATGACAGCCATCAAACTAAAGAGAGAAATTAAAATACTGTGGTATCCAACACAACAAAACATTTGATTTTGACAGCATGGAAAAGGTGAAAAACCAAAAAAAAATATATTTTAGCACTATGCATAACAATGTTATGTTTGAAGGATAATTTACACGATGCAACTTAAAGAGTCTGAAACAAAATCAAAAGTCAATGACAAAAATCTTTTTCTATATAATTAAAAACTGTTTCCACTGGTATCTATTCATTTTACTAAAACAACTTTTAGATTTTTATTTTCTTATATCTTCTTATATATAATTTGCATCTACTTGCCATGAGTCCATATACATGGCAGCTGCCATATTTGTACCACCATTTTTACTACAGCTTCTCAATGGACAAACACCTGTGTGACTTGAGAATCCTGGCGGCTTCAACACTGCTGTGCAGGCTTTGTTTGATAGCAGCTAGTACACCGTTTGGAATATGTAACACCTTTCAAAGGACCATAGAAGAAGAGAGTACACATGTACACAATGTATAAGTTGTTACTGGATCCACTCACAGATCAAAGCATGTTTACATCTTGAAGAATTTTGGCCACTGATGGCCACCATCCATTTACAACTGTACTATGCCTATCTGAACCACTAGATGTAAAATTTTAAACTATATATATAAAATATATATATATATATATATATATATATATATATATATATATATATATATATATATATCCCAGTTTGAAAACCACTTGACTAAACTTTGGAACAATTAGCCAAAACACGCTAGTCAGGCTTTTTCACTGAGTGTAAATCTGGTTTGAAAACACACTTTTACTCCCTGACCTCCAGCTCAGTGTGACACATGACATTACTGTGATTTTTATGAACTCTATTATTATTTCATTTTTTTGTACTTTTATGGTGTGTTTATTGCATTTACTGTGTATCTCGTGTTTTTGGTTTTTATTATGTAGCCTTGTTGTTTTTAAGGCACTTATTGAAAAATTGGTGTTGTAATCCACCTCAGTCACTGACACTTCTAACTTTTCTTAAGATGAGCTATTTCTTCTTTAATATTTCATTATTATTATTAATATTAGGAGACAACACCACGTTTTGTTTTTTACATACAATATTTTACTTCTAAAGACATATACAGTGATGCTTTTTTATTTGTTAATCATCTTTTACTATTTATTTAATTTATTTAGATATATTTATAAAATATCTATTAAAAACTGTTTTCATATTTGTGTAATATGGATTTTCTATAAAAATATGGCTGTATCAGTTTCTTTTCCTGTTTATTGTTAAAGAAAATTTGGTAATTACAATATATGTACATATATATTACACAGTGAGTGGCAGTGTATTGAATGACTCACTGATGTCTGCTGAAGTGACAAATTTACTAATATACCATCCTCACCCATGAATGTTGTAGGAAAGTGTAGAAGTGTAGAATTAAAAGTAAGCTGTGTCATCTTTGTGCAGAGGGAACTCTTCGACATGGAGCCATGGGAGAGGCCGCGGGAGGAGTTCAAACTTCAGAGGAAGCTGGGAGAAGGACATTTTGGAGAGGTGTGGGAGGCCGCCTGGACCAAAGGGAACAAGAAGGTGGCCATAAAAATGCTGAAACAAGGTAGAGATGCTGGTGTTTAAAAAGCAGTCCAGAAATGTTTCCATACTAGCCCATATTTTTTCTTTTACAACAGACAATGTAGGAAAAAAAAATCCTTCTGCACAGTCAGGTTTTTTTATGGCTTGAATCCACTGGCAGAACATAGCTGACACCACTGCAGTGACAAACAAAGCATGACATGCATACGAGAAAAGCCTGAAGCTTTCAGCTAAAGGTGGCAGTGACAGACCAGATTTGCAGCATTATGGGCTTTGAACAGACTGACATCAGCTCATATCAGATAGCACAATCATCTGGGTGTGTTGGTGCATCCCTTGCCAAAAAGATAAAAATGAACCGGAAAGCTATCTTTCTCGGATACTTCAGCACTTCCAGGAAGGTAATGTCGTGAATCAAAGTTTTAAAACTTTTTTTCACTCTTGTAAAGTGGACAATAATCTCCCTGTGAATTCCAGTACGGTATTGGAGGTGGAGTTGTGTAACTTACTGAGATTTATTGTAACATGGCTGTAGGAATGCTGTGGCTGAAAGGGAACTGATAAAGATGGAAGCATTTATATGGTTAGCTGAGTTATGCAGTTCAGTCAGTGTGCCAGTCTTTTCCTCTTACTGATCAATACAGGAATAGAGAAATTTACAGGCATCCAGCTTCTTCTGGGAGTGTTTGGTCATACTTGCTTCTTGGACCCAGGCTGATGCTTCCCTGGAGGTTGGGGAGGGGCTGGGGGGTTGGGAATGGTGGAGTTAGCTTAATGCCTGCAGAGACCAACTCCTTCATATGGTCGTGAATTCCACTTTAATACCCAATCATGATGCTAACCTGTTTCCAGTTAACCAGTTCACCTGCAAAATGTTCCAAACAGGTGTTCAGTTTTGTTGATCCTGTTCAGGTTTGTTGGAACTTTTGCAAACTGAGTGAAGGAGTGGATTTGTAAGCCGAGGACGCTGCAGGTTTGAAACCTGGTCTTCACTCAACTTCACTCTGGTCTTGTTGCAGAAATCAAATGTAAAATGAGCGAATATTTGAACATGAAATATTGGGTCTTTGTGGTGCATTCACTTAAATATAGGTTGAGAAGGATTTATAAATCACATTTTCAGGTTTTATTCCCATTTCACACGTTGTCTCTACTTATTGGAACTGGGGTTCATACACAGAAGAGGAACTTTTCTAAATTTGTGTTGGAAAGAAAAAAGACAGATTCGATTATAAACAGAGAATGCGGAAAAAAAGACAACATTTTGTGTTTCTGTTCTTCTGCTCCAGAGGACACGAAGCAGGATGAGTTTGTGAAGGAGGTTCAGGCGCTTAAGAGTCTCCATCATCCTCGGCTCATCCAGCTGTTAGCCATGTGCTCCAGAGGAGAGCCAGTCTACATTGTGACTGAACTCATGAGCAAAGGAAGCCTCAAGTCGTACCTTTCCTGTGAGTGCTCAAACACACACATACACACACACACACACACACACACACACACACACACACACACACACACACACACACACACACAGAAATACCTTTGCTGCACTCCCATCTGAATCAATCAAATAAAAAGAGTCATAAAAGTGAATCAAAGTCCTTCTGTATCTGGAACACATTTTATCTCTGTTGCAGAGGTGTTTCTTTGTGTTTTTAATCTCCTGTTTCTGAATTCAGACAATGCTGAGGCTTCAGTATGAAAGGAGAGAAAGAAAGGCAGTTGATGCAAGCTTTTCTTTGGTTTGAGGACTTCAGCCCCTCCAACATGTTTGGAAATCCCTCAGAAACAGAATTTAGGCCTTCAATCTTTTCCACTTAAGTCCAAACGAAGCAGGGTTATAATCTGTGTTCTGGCAGCTCCTCTAAGGAGAGAAAAAGCTTTGACATCATACAAAAGGCTTTAATCACAAGGTGTACTATGAGGAAGCATGCAGGAGCTGATTCAGCATATTTGTGCTGCTGTATGTCAGTCAACATGTTTTTACTCCACATATCTGCTTTCTACATATTTACACTCATCACCCACTTCATCAGGTCCACCTTCTAGTACTGGGTTAAGACCCCTTATCACTTCAAGACTGCTTCATTGTTGGTGTGATAGATTCAACAAGGTGTTGGAAAAATCCCTCAGAGGTTTTCTCCATATTGACATGACAGCATCACACAGTTGCTGCAGGTTTGTCGGCTGAAGTGCTGATGCGATTTTTAAAATGGCCTCTTGTTTAGGTTGTAGTCAGAGGAGTTTCCAGAGAAATATCCATGACTCAGCTGATTGTGTGTGTGTGTGTGTGTTTTAAGCTGCTGAAGGCCAGGTGCTGACATCAGCTCATCTCATCTACATGGGCAGTCAGATTGCAGATGGTATGGCCTACTTGGAGGACAGAAACATCGTCCACAGAGATCTGGCAGCCAGGAACATTTTGGTGGGAGACGATCTGGTCTGCAAGGTGGCTGACTTTGGACTGGCTCGGATAATTAGGGTAAGCCGGGAATGGCTGTATTTAAACAAGACCGTGAAGCCATGTTGTTTTTAAATGTGTGTATTCTTCCGTAATGAAGTAACCTGAACTGGTCACGCAGTAAGGGGTCTGGATCTGGTTCAGTCTGGCTTTCCTCACTGACCTTGCCTTGTGCAGATCAGTGAGGTTGTTCAAGGCTGTGCCAGCTATTTACTGCACACCCTGACTCCAAGCCAGCAGATAAAGTTAAAAGTTGATAAGGACTCAATGAAACAAGAATAAAACATTCTCTTGAAAGCAAAGTCCACATTAAAAACACAAAGCTTCTGATAAAATCTATGTCTGTCTATCTATCTATCTATCTATCTATCTATCTATCTATCTATCTATCTATCTATCTATCTGTCTGTCTGTCTGTCTGTCTGTCTGTCTGTCTGTCTGTCTGTCTGTCTGTCTGTCTGTCTGTCTCTTATCCATCCATCCATCCAACCAACCAACAAATAATTCTAAAATGATTTAAAAGTCTTAAAGTGAACAAACATATTGCTGAAGAACCTGCATTAAACCAGTAAAATTTCAAAACACATCATCATCACTAACACCAGCATCTTCATCATCATTGTTCAAAGTTCAAGGAATCTTTATTATCCTGTGTGGGTGATTTGTTTTACAGCAGTCAGTGCACAATCACACAAACAATAAATATCTAAAAGGATTATGATATTAGATAAAAAAAAGAGCTACTTGTTCAGCTTCTTCAACATGGCGATGGCTGCAGGGATAAAATAATATTTATGTCTGTTAGTCTTGTATCTTGGCAGGATGGACCTGCGCCCTGCTGGAAGCAGCAGAAACTCATGAGCCAAGGGGGGGCTTTGATCCGCAAGGGCTGAACAGGCCTTCAGGACTCTGGTGTGATGCAGGGCTGAGAGGTCATTCAGGGCGATTGCTGCAATTTTCCCACACAGTCTTACAATCCCCTGCAATCTTTTCTCATTTTTGAGGGAAGGTGAGCCGAACCAGCAGATAAAAGAGAAAGTTGAAAGGGATTCAATAAACAAGAGTAAAACATTTGCATAAAAGTCCTGTCAACATTAAAACTACGAAGCTTCTGATAAAAATACATATGCTGGTCAGCGTTCCTGCTCACAACGCTGACATGAAGGTCAAAGGACAGCCTGTCATCCAGGCGTATGAACCAGCTCCACTGCTTGGTTCTCATGGCATCAAGACATGTGATATGCTGCCATAAGATGTAACACAGAAGACTCAGAACACACCATGCGGGTCTCGCATGGAATTTTATTGCCTAAAACTTTCAGAAGTAGAAAAAAAAACAGCTACATGTTTGTTGCAGTGACCCAACCTAAATACGGTATATCTGCTTAACTTTGTCATTCAGCAGGAGGCTAATTAAAAAGCATGAAGCTGAATGCTGTACAGGCTGTTTGAAAATTTAAAGCAGATGGAGCTAATTCAGGATGTCTTAACCTTCCACCTATCACCATCCATCTCTCCAGGACAGTGTTTACACGGCCAGTCGCAACACAAAGATCCCGGTCCGGTGGACGGCTCCCGAGGCTGCGCTTTACCAGCGCTTCTCTGTGAAATCCGATGTTTGGTCATTCGGGGTTCTACTCTACGAGATGATGTCACGTGGGAAAATGCCTTATGAAGGTATGCTAAGAATTTCTTCCTAGTTTTTTGTGTGTGAACAAACCTGATTTTTAATCCAGGGAAGTATTTAAAGTATGAACACCTATCAGTTAAAGAATGCAGGCATAAGAGCAAAACATACAGTGTAGTTTTTATTAATAAAATGAAAATTCACGGCAAAAGTCATCTTTAGGAACTTCAGTTTGATTCCGAGAGTCCAAAATAATCCAACACAATCAAGTTAGAGAGGATCATATTTATATCAGTTCATTAAAAAGTAGCGTAGATCAGGAAGCAAATGGAGCAGGTGGAAGAGAAACAACTTCTTTATGACAGGAATAGACTGCATTAATTAACCTGATATGGGAAATGAAAAAAAATAATAAAAAAATAAAATAAAATAAACAGAATGCCACATATCCTCATCTCCACTTTATCAGACCTACTTTCTGGTACTGGGTTAGACCCCTTTTTCCTTCAAGACTGCTTCATTGTTGGTGTCATAAATTCAACAAGGTGGTGGAAACCTTCCTCAGAGGTTTTCTCCATATTAACATGACAGCATCACACAGTTGCTGCAGGTTTGTCGGCTGCATCCATGATGAGAATCTCCCGTTCCACCACATCCCAAAGCTGCTCTACTGGACTGAGATCTGGTGGCTGTGGAGGCCGTTGGAGTCCAGTGAACTCATCGTCATGTTCTAGAAAGCAGGTGGAGATGATCTGAGCTTTGTGACATGGTGCATTATCCTGCTGGAAGTAGCATCAGAAGATGCTCCACTGTGGTCATAAAGGGATGGACATGGTCAGCAATAATACTCAGGTAGGCTGTGCTGGTTAAACCAGGCCACGTTGGTACTAAGGGGCCCAAAGTGGGCCAAGAAAACATCTCCCCACAATTACACCAGCAGCAGCCTGACATGTTGGTCCAGGGCAGGATGTATCCATGTTTTCATGATGTTTCCACCAAATTCTGAGCCTGAGACCCTACAAACCAGCAACGTTTCTCCATCTTCTATTGTCCAGTGTTGGTGAGTCTGTGTGAATTGTAGCCAAAGTTTCCTGTTCTTGGCTGACAGGAGTGGCACCATTCTCTGTAAAGCCCAGTAAACTTTATCAGGTGGACCTGATAAAGTTGATGGTGTGTGTTTGTACAAACAGTAGAGAGAAGAGTGTTGCATCATGGGATGTCCCCCAGTAGCAGCAGAAAATAAATAATGACAAATAGTCATCCGGGTCATGTCAAAGTATAAAATTATTCCAAAAGAAAAGGTCTAAGGCATAAAGGTTCAACCCAAACTGGTTCTCTAGGAACTGGACCCTCAGAACAGGAACCTGACAGCTGTTTTTGTTCATGAAACTTAAATAACCAGCAGTACACGTGCAGTCTGAGAGCAAAGTGCTCTGAAATGGAAACATGGAACTACAAGTTCACTAAGAGCTTTATATGAGAGAAGGAGGAATTTAAATTCTATTCAGGATTTAATGGAGCCAGAGAAAAGAAGCTAAAATGAGGGAAATATTGTTCCTCTCTCTAAGTTCTGTCAGAAACCTCACCACAACATTTTGGACCTGTTTGAGGCTATTTGGACATTTTCTTGGACAGACTGATAAAAAAAACAGGAATTTTATTAATCAAGTTAATCAAGAAATAACAAAGATGCTGACCAATCTTTCTGCATCTGGAGAACAGAATATTAATTATTTTAACAACATTATGAAGGTAAAAGACAACAGATTCAGAAACCCATCCTATGTGGGAGTTAAAGGGAATTTCCTTGTTAAAACAAAGTATTACCGGATAATCACAGAGTTCCTGGACGTAATGCCATCATAAGTAGCTGTGTAGTAAACTATTTCAAGTTGTGTTTGATAGTTAAACTAATATTGTGTATTGTATTTATGTGCTGGTTGTGAGAGGTTGTTTTCTATGAGCTGCCCATTTGGGCGTAAACTATCTGACTGGAATAACTTAACTTTGAACAAATCAGTGAGCCACATTTCTGCATCGCCTTATTGTTATTTAATCTCCATGAATACTCATACAGTTTATTTTTAGTCTTTCTAGCACACACTGCCCTGAATACTTAGCGGTGCATTAAATACAGATTAATTCAGACCTAAAAATAGTCACTCTGCAAAAAGGATTTTTTTAGTTTCTTGATGGTTACAAAGAAGAATATTTGCTTTATTGTTACATAAAATGACTTGTATCATATGTTAAAAAATAATTTTTACTCCCAATAGAACATAAACAACATATCAGATGTTGAGACATTTTACCATTTCATGGCAAATATGTGCTCATTTTTTATTTGATGGCAGAAACATATCTGTAAAAAGTTGGAACAGGAGCAACAAAAGACTGAAAAGTAATTGGGACAAATCAATAACAACCAGAGGAGCATCTCTCAGAGTCTGTCAGATGGATCGAAGTCCACCAATCTGAAACAAACTGGGTGTGATAATGCTGAACAACTTAACTTCATGTAAAATTGTGAAGACTTTAATGATCCCACCATCTTCAGTGTATGACATTATCAAAAGATTGGGAAAATGGAGGAATCTCTGTATGCCTGGGACAAAGTTAAATTAAAAACTGGAAATGTTCAAAAAGACAAAAAAAAAAGCATAAAAACAGCAGAAATGAAAAACAAAGATTAAAATATAAATAAGAAAAAACAGAACAATAAAACAGCTATAAATGACACACAGGCGCTTTAAGAAATTTAAAATAACACAAGTACAAACAAAAGGTAAAAGATTAAGATACAGATGACAACTCACACTTGCTTGAAAGCCAAAGAGTCAAAGTGTGTTTTTAAGAAAAAACAAGAGAAAGAGCCTGTCTGACCTGCAGCTCATTCCACATTTTAGGAGCTAAAACTGAAATGGCTCGGTCTCCTCTGGATTTATACACCGTTTTCAGGAAAGCTAAAAGCATCTGGTCAGCTGACCTAACAGCGTGAGATGGCGTGTAAGTATGAAGCAGCTCAGACACATTAAAAGAGGCAAAACCATGAAGAGACCTAAAAACAAATAAAAGAATCTTAAAGGAAGACTTCCAGAAACCACTGTCTGTGAACAAAGCTCACCCCAACATCCACAAATGCAGGTTTCCAATCTAACTTTTTTCGGAATTGGGGTTGTACCTTGACTTTATTATGTAGAAGGAATAAAGTTGACTTTGTTAAAAAGACAGTAGCTGAAGGAGGATGAGGAGGGTGGGATGGAGAAGAAGCTGTCAAATCAAAGAGGACAAATAAAGAATCTTTCTCAGGCTAAAAGAAAAACATTGATTTTGGAGCCAGCTAGCCTAGTTTTAGGGGTGTTTGATCACAATACAATATATTGATTTAATGTTTGTCCATGTCCCAAATTCGGCCAGGATGAGTTCTTGGTCCAGTTCGATTCAAGGGCCAGCTAGCTTAGTTATAGGAGTGTAAATTAAAAATTTGGTCATGTTAAAAAAAAGTTAAATTTTTCACCTGACAACTGCTTTGTTTGTTTTTCTTCAGGGAAAAGCAATAAGGAAGTGTTGGACATTTTATCATCTGGATTTCGGCTGCCGTGTCCAACCCGCTGTCCTCAGAATATTTATCGCATTATGATGGACTGCTGGGCTGCTGAGCCCTCCAAAAGACCTTCGTTCCATGCACTGCACAGCCAGCTTGATACAATATATGCCAGGATCTATTTCAAGACCATAGAAGTGTAGATGGAAGAAATCTCTGTAGGGGAGGGATGAAATCTGCTGACAAAGGTTGAAGGACAGAATGAAGATAAATGGTAAGGAATATTCTTCTACATATGGTCCACTTTCACAACAGGACGACATAAAAATAAACTGGTGGATAACATGGATGAAGAAGGATGAAGAGGAAACGTGCCAAATCAAAAAAGACAAATGAAGACTTCTTCTTTCTCAGGCTAAAGAAAAGACAGAATAAACAGCCTGAGAGAGATGTGTAAATACACTCCTGTCTCAAAGACATTCAGCACATTCACAGAACCAACTGTTCTTAATTTATACCTTTTTCTAGATAATATATCATCACTTCTGTGCATGTCATGTTTGCGTATGCACATTTTAAAATGTTATTAATTCAGAAGCCAGAAGGAGTTTAAATGAAAAACTTGCTTCTTGACTTCAAAACCACTTTTGAGAATCAAGACGTTTGTGCAATAATTTAATGCTTGCTGGGTTTAGAGAAACACCAGCTGCTGGGATTTAAAGAAGGAAATATCAAAGAGTTTGTCTACACTTAAATATTTTGACTGCTGGATTGGTCACTATGATTTTTTTGGTACGTATCTACAGGTTTTGACAAAGACGCTGGTTTGGTGAACACGCTTTTTATTTACAGGACTACAGGTCTCACTTTTCTTGAATTTCTTCTTCTCAAAGGGTATCTAACCCTTAACTAATGGCTACAGAATTCAGCTCCTTTGTACTTTAAGGAAGTAAGTATTAAAAGAAGAAACCATTACAGCAACTAATGGCTGCTTCCATGTACGTGAAGTTTAGCATCATGAACTGTAAAATCTGAATGTGTAACGTAACATGCAAGACTTTTGGATTTAAACTTACTTGCTCTCAAGCTGATGGTAAAGATAGAAAACTGGCGTCACCCTTATGTCTTTGAAGCAATTGGAGCAGGAGCCAGCTAGCCTACTTTTAGGGGTGTAAATCACAAGTTCAGTCACGACTGATTCAATGGATACCAATTCAATGTTTGCCGGTATCACAAATTCTGCCACAATACAATTTCAGTTTAGTTCGATTCAGGAGCCAGCTAGCCTAGATGTAGCATTTTAAATCACAAATTTGATCACAATATATCAATTCAATGGATAACAATTCAATGTTTGCTTGTATCACAAATTCCACCACAATTTAATTTTAATTCAGTTTGATTCAGGAGCTAATTGGATTAGTTTTAGGGATGTAAACCACATGTTAGATGACAATACATCTCAAATTCTGCCACAGTATGATTCAGATTAATTTTGATTCAGGAGCCATTCAGCCTAATTTAAGTGGTGTAAATTGTAAGCATTGATTCAGTAGATATCGTTTCAGTGTTTGAATATATCAGAAATTCTATCGTGATACAATTTCAAATAAATTCAGGAGTACCTGGCCTATTTTAAGGGGTATAAATTGCAAATTCCATCACAATCGTTTCAGTGGATAACAATTCAATGTTTGCCGGTATCACAAATTCTGCCACCATACGATTTCATTATAATTCACTTCAGGAGCTAACTAGCTTAGTTTTAGGGGTGTGAATCACAAGTTTATTCACGATTGATGCAATGGATACCAATTCAATGTTTGCCGGTATCACAAATTCTGCTACAATACAATTTCAGTTCAGTTTGAGTCACAAGCAGGAAGCCTAGTTTTTGCATTGTAGATCACAAATTTGATCACAATATATGTCAATTCAATGGATAACAATTCATTGTTTGCCGGTATCACAAATTCTGCCACCATACGATTTCAATATAATTTTAATATAGTTTTAGGGGTGTAAATCACAAGTTTGATCACAATACAATATATCGATTCATTGGATGAGCCTACCTTCAGTAGTGTAAATCTCAAGTATCGATTTAATTTATTACGATTCATTGTGTTTACCGATATCACAAATTTAGTCACGATACAATTTCAATTAAATGTGATTCAGGAACCAGCTGGTCAAGTTTTAGGGGTGTAAATAGCAAGTTTGATCACAACATAATATTTATTCAATGGGTAACAATTCAGTGTTTGCTTATGTCACAAATTCTGTCATAATACGATTTACATCAAATTCAGGAGCCACCTAGCCTAGTTTTAGGAGTGTAAATCACAAGTTTGTTCACAATGCAAGTTCTCAGTTTAACCGATAATGATTCAGTCTTTGTTCTGCCAGTATTTGATTTGGATTCAGTCAGATTCAGGAGGCAGCAATCGATATGAGAGGGTCCCATATCAAATGTTTTTTCTAACCTAGTTATAATAACTGAGGTAGTACAGTCTGACTTTATCTTAGTTACACACCACATTTTTTAATATATTTTCCTAATTAAGTTAAGACATTGTCACTGTTACAGCAAAGAAAATTTAAACTATCCCTCCTCTTCTTTTAAAACATCTAACAGATTATTACTGTATCCTGATCCAGACTTTGAGTTTGGAGTAAAATATCTAAACAATTCAATGCTCATGGACCACTGAATCAATGTTTCGCTGACTGAGTTGTTTACACCCCTGCCTAGTTTTGTATAAAAGCAAGAGTAAACGGTTATCATGGACATGTCCAAAGTTTTAAAGAACAGCCTCCACAAACGTCCAAAAAGCTTTAAAATCTTTTTTTAAGCTACACACAAGCAGAAATAAAATACAACAGTGTGCAGCTTCACAAGTTTTTTGGACAAGTATTTTACAAAAAGATGTTGAATTACCAGACGTTATGTGCAATAACTACTCAGAAATTTGGTGCATGTTCACTGGCAACCCCGTGTGATAAGAAGACTTGATCACTGCACTCTGTTCCCTGTTGTTTAGTTATTATGCTAAACTCAACTACTTATTCATTAGCTGTTAACATGCTAAATATTTTTCATCCAGTGCAGGGCAGTACAACCAAAAGTATTTATCACTTTGATTTTACCTGTTTCAGAGTATTTAACGGGGCTTTATCTGGACATCATTGCCAGTAATTAGTTGTTTGGTCCACGTCCGACCTTTTATATCAAAATATCTTCATGACAACAGACACAGCTCCTTTTTCTCTGCATCATCATGTTCAACTTAAACCTCTGCTACGGCTTCACTTTCTGAACTTTCTCCATCCATTTTCACTCTCCAGTAACACAGCTGCTCTGTGGCAGGTTTAGTGGTGCAGCAGTGAAAAAGGTCCCCCCTCAAACAGTTTCCTGCTGCACCAGGTTCCCCACGTTGTTAAGGCTGTTTAAGCCAACAAATTCATATCGCAACAAAAATGAAGATGTTTTCTGTGTGAACAGGTGTTACCCAGCACTATTTTATAGCACTCAGGCTTCAAGTGGCTTTACTTTGTCCTTTTTTATAACCCCCCAAAAAAACAAAAATACTTTGTATGTAATTCAGCCTGCCTGTTGTTATGGGGAGTTATGAAGATCTTGTTACATGTTACATCTGCTAATTGTCCATCCTGAAAGTTAACAATTTAACAACATCCAAAACTAGAAGAAAGACGTTCTGCATCTCAGTAGCGTACTGGCACTGACTCTGAAGCACATCTGGAGCCCGAGAGGGGCTAAAACAGCTAATGTGCAACATGACCTCTGCTTGGGCATCACTCTCAGGACGGGCTATGCTGTTTTGTTTGATTTCGTTTTATTTTTTAGCCCAAAAGCATAAAAAAAAAATCATTTTTTTTTTTTTTTTTTTCTTCTTAATCCATCCACTTGTTTTTTGTTTCCTGGCTTTCACTGGCTTTTTCTGTCTGTCCATTCTTACATGGATTTATGAGGATTTAGCAACGTGTTACATATCTAATACATATTGATAAGTGTCTCTAGAATATGTGTTTTTATCCATGTGAGATGCATTTAATGGTTACTGACCCAGAGCTTAAAAAGCCACTGGGCCACAGTGCCATGCGTGCAGGCCTTAAGTTATCAAAGCTCTTTTAATGGGCCAAAATAATGTCCAGTTACAACTAGAGTGCCTATGTTTACAACACAGACTGTATACACGCTAACCATGGAAAACTGACGATATAAAGGACAGTAATGCTTACTGGATGTGCATGGGTGAATCAGCCATGTTCAGAGGACTCTTCTCGATGGCGAGCAGGATTTCCTGCACATGAAATTGTAAAGCAATGTCGCAATTTGCAATGCAATTTGAGAATAATGTAATTTTGGTCATTTATGCATGATATTTGCTGCAGACAAAGCCAAGTTCAGGAAACTTGAGCCATAATCACAAAATCACATGTTTGAGTCTGTATTTTTTGCCTGTTTGTAATCAGGTAACGAACACCAGTAAATACAAAGATTAAAGTATTTTAAGTATTGTTTTAAAATACTTTTGTGCTTTTTACCATCATTACAGTCAACGTTGTGTGAGAATTTGAGCTGAAACAAAATATATTCATATATTTTATATATTTGAAGATGTTTAATCTGATACCCTTGTCAGATTTTCCAATTCTTTGTAAATGTGATGTTTTGGTATGAATGTCAAAGGTAATACAGCACCGTCTGTCCTTCCCTTTATATATTGAGCTGTCTGTAAATATGATTTACACTTGGACTTTAGAATAACAGACTATGAGTACATATTAACCAACCTCACAATAAACCAGAACCTTGGTCTCTTACAGTCGGGGTTAGGAATATAAAGTGGCTGCAACATAATTTCTCTATGGTCCTTAATCTCCATAGATGTTTTCTCTGCTTGAAGCCAATAATTTGAGCCTTCTTAAACAGGCTAACATTTTTTTCAAGGACCACAGGCTGTGTCTTTCCACATAGCTTAAGAAATGAGAAGCCACTCATTGCATCAGTTGGGATTAAGTAAGTTGCTGCCAGCATACCCATGCAGTAATTACCTCCTTCTCACCAGCTGGCCAAGGATTGGTTACCTTTTGCAGCAACATGGAGCTCTTGGAGTTCATGTTTGAGTCGCCTCTTTTTGACAAATCTTTGCACCGAGGCTAGACATAACATGAGGGCTTTTATCTTTTTTCTTTCTTTTTTTATCTTTCTTATTTTTAACTAAAGCTCTGAGTCCACAACAAACCCAACTACAGAATGAAGTCAGGTTGTTTGTACTAAAAGATTGCAAAAACTGGATCTTAGATCAAATGTCTAATGTGCAAAGATTTGTTTATTTTGGTTCCAGAGCAGCTGTGTTTTCACCTGGATCTAAATGTCAGCTCTCAAAGGTGAAATTATAACCATTTATTACTGTGTGAAAATAGATTAAACATTCACATTAAAGGAGTTAGTAAGACAATCCAAAAAAAGAACAAGCTGCATAAACGAAGGGTCTCCTGGGACATGGGCCACCCATACAATCTGACTGGCAACCCCAAGGTGCAACTTCAAGGGATATTCAGTATAAACTGACCTTTAATTGGGTAAACCTAAAATGTCTAAGTGTTAGTGAAGGCAGCATGTAGTTAGTAGGTCTCATTTGCATATGCCACCTTTAATTTGATATGTGCCCCTAACTGTGCCCCAAAGTGCACATAACAGAGGCAATAGCGAGTTCCTTTTGAGAAGTTGTAGAAATGACGCTGTTGCACCACTTCAGATGTCTGAAGTACGTCACAGATCACAGCAGCAGCCTGGCAGAGACATAAACTCACCCAAATTTCTCCAAGAGACACCAGGGGCCACAGGGGGCAGGTGCTCCTCTGCACGCGCACGATGTTCTTCACATAGGCGGAGTTTTATTTGCTGTCAGGCTTTAAGGAAGTTAAAATCTGACCGCTGTGGTCATACTGAACCGAAGCAAAACTAAGTAACCAGTTTCTGTGGGAGTCTTTTCGAGGACTCTTTCCATTCTCTACCTGTCTAATAGGTGAAGTGGGTCAGTTGAGGTCTGAGCGCGGCTCATCAACGGTCACCCATGGGTGAGTGTCTGAGGAAGGTTTGTCCGTGTCTGGAATCACTGTGGCAGAGGATTTTCCAAGAGAAAAAGACTGCTCCGAGAGATGACGGAGACAGCGGTGGTGTTAGGGAGGAGAGACCACCGAGATCGAGTCCGCCCCCGCCCAGCCAGCAGAGTCCGACGGAGACCGCGGTGTACACGGCGCTGTGGCCGTTTGAGTCCCGGCATCCGGACGAGCTGTCCTTCCAGGAGGGGGATCTGTTCAGTGTAGTAAGCAGCAACGGAGACTGGTGGACCGCGAGGAAGATTGATAGGAATGGTTGCGTGCTGGACACCGGGATCGTACCTCACAACTACCTGCTCAGGACCGAGCGTCTGCAAACACAGCCGTGAGTAGCGCGCACTTTACGCGTCTTCTCCAAACTCTGCTGCCACCTTCACTCTGTGAGCTCAGTTCCATTTAGATGTTGAAGACAATAAAAGAGCAAACGACTTCTAAAATAGAGAACATTAAGGTAAAACACTACAAATCTACAGGAACCTTTAATAACCAACACAGTTTTAAGGTGTTGAAACTAAATCTACCAATTCAGCAGCAAAATAAATAAATAAATACATAAATAAATAAAAATATAAATAAATAAATAAAGAGATGCTTCTCAGAAGTAATAACTACTTTTATAAACTCATTGTTCACTTTATCAAGTCCACTTTGCTATTACCGGGTTGGACCCATTAAATAAGATACCAGATCAGAAACAGTAAAACCGTGAAAGTAATTACATATATATACATTCTTGGTGTCATAGATTCAGCAAGGTGGTGGAAACCTTCCTCAGAGGTTTTCTCCATATTGACATGACAGCATCACACAGCTGCTGCAGGTTTGTCGGCTGCATCCATGATGAGAATCTCCCGTTCCACCACATCCCAAAGCTGCTCTACTGGACTGAGATCTGGTGGCTGTGGAGGCCGTTGGAGTCCAGTGAACTCATTGTCATGTACTAGGGGGCGGTGGGGTGGCGTGGCTCAGTGGGTAGAGTGGTCGTCTTGTAGCCTGAGGGTTGCTGGTTCGTTCCTAGAGTTCGTGTAGAGGTGTCCCTGAGCAAGACACAGAACCCCAAACTGCACCTGATGGGTTGTGGCTGAACGCCTTGCATGGCAGCTTCTGCTGTGTGAATGGGTGAACGTGATGTATGATGTAAAGCACTTTGGGAAAAGTGCCATATAAATACAGGCCATTTACCATTTAGAAAATAACTACACTGTAGTCATAAAGGGATGGACATGGTACCACATTGGTACTAAGGGTGGGCCAAGAAAATCTCCCCCCACCATTACACCAGCAGCAGCCTGAAGCGTTGATCCAAGACAGGATGGATCCATGTTTTCATGATGTTTCCAGCAGATTCTGAACCTAGCATCTGAATGTGGAGCTGAAATGGAGATTCATCAGACCAGCAACGTTTCTCCATCTTCTATTAGATAGATAGATGAAACATTTGAATGAATTTGTATAAAAACACAAAAAAAAAATGTATGAAAACAAGGAAAAAAGAAAGAAAAAGCAACAGATGACGGTAAGCCTACTTGATATTGTTCTGGGTTGTTATGGCAGAGGAGATAAAAGATTATTTATAGTTTTTTGGCCAGCAGGACTTTGTAACCACTATCTGAAGGTAACAACTGATAGGAGGTGTTGGTGGCTTTCCTGGTCACCTATTCATGGCTCTATAGTTCAGAAAGGTGATTAGGTAGAGTTACTTTACTGACCTGATTGATTACACAGGTGAGTTTTGTTTGTCCAGTGTGAGTTGTAGCCTCAGTTTCCTGTTCTTAGCTGGCAGGAGGCACCCGGTGTGTCTTCTGCTGCTGTAGACCATCTGCTTCAAGGCTGGACGTGTTGTGTGTTCAGAGATCCTGTTCTGCATACTTGGTTGGAACCAGTGCTTTCTGGACTTCCTGTTGTCTTTCTGTCGTCTTCAACCAGTCTTCCCATTCTCCTCTGACCTCTGACATCAACAAGATATTCTGGTCCAGACAACTGCTGCTCACTGGATATTTTCTCTTTTTCAGACCATTCTCTGGAAACCCTAGAGATGGTTGTGTGTGAAAATCCCAGTAAATACTCAGACCAACAACCATGTCACGTTCAAAGTCTCTTAAATCCCCTTTCTTTCTCATTCTGATGCTCAGTTTGAACTTCATCCAGTCGTCTTCATCATGTCTACATGACTAGATGTATTGAGTTGCTGCCGAATGATTGGCTGGTTAGATATTTGTGTTAAAAAGCAGTTGAACAAGTGGAGCTGATAAAGTGATGGTGAACAATTCAGTGAAAGTGAAACAGCAGAAACATATGCATGTGGTTGTTTAATAATAACCCAGGCAGCAGTTTCGTCATGTCACGCCTGTCTGGAAAGTTTCAGTTTAAATCTAACATCATTAACTTTTCAGATATCTAATTTTTATGTGGTACCCCGTCAGTCTTTACTTTGCCTCCAGCTGCAGCCACATAAGTCTGTCTACTCCGCTGGATATGAAACACAATGTGTCACTAAAATTTATTGTTCTCAAACTGGCTTATCTGACAGATTATCATCAAGCAGAAGCTTTCAGCTGCATCAGCTTTAACAGTACGTTGGGTTGGGGAAGTCAATGCGACAAACTGCTGCCATTTATAATTTTCTCTTTGTATCTGAGAGCTGCTGAGACTTTGCTATGACAGTTATCTTAGTTATAACATTTTTCATCATTAATATCCATCCAAAGTTCTAGTTTTTCATCATGAGAAATGTTTATTACACCGTCTGATGCAATTTAATGTAAATCTCAAGTCTGTTAATCATTCAAACCCAGAAGCAAATATTACAACTGTCAACTTTACCACTTCTTGTTTTCTCATTATCTGCAACCCTTTATTGCTTCAGCAGAATAGGAAGTACACCAAGCCTGTTTTCTCCTTTGTGTCAACAGAGGCTTTAAATCAGAATTTCTGAAATCTGTATTTTAATGGGAAAAAAGCTCAGCAGGAAATCCCCAAGAAGATTTTAAAAAAAGACCAGAGCTACTGCAACAAGCTGCTGACACGGCTCCATTTCTGCAGCATAATTATGTTCCTTTCATACTGATTATTGTATAGATTATTGGAATTTTGGACAGAGGTGATGTCTTTCATGGCATGAACAGTGATGCACCTCCATACAATCACAAATGTTGTTTTCACCCTCTGTTGATAAAAGCTTGGATGACCTTTCTCTGGTTTAGCATGAAGACCCAAAGTATATTTTCCAAGGGCAAACTGAAATTAAGACTGTGCCATAAAAAGATCTCACAACTAGTTCAAGAATAGATTTCGATTTAAACTTGTGATCAGCGTGAGACATGCAGTATTGAGTCAGCCAGATGTGCCTCCCTCAGCACACTCCAGTCCACTAGTTGGTGCTAATGCACCTCTAAGCTGTTTTCTAACACATAATAGAAGAAAAAAAATAGAACGACCTCTGCAGAAATGTAGAAGGGAATGACTTTGGCCAAAGAGCCATGAGGGCAGAGTTGAGGCTGAAGCTAAACTCATGTTTTCTTCACAATTTCTTTGATTGGTTGCTAGTGTCACTGCAAAACCTACTGAAAGAGATAGAGCGGTGACTTTATGAGCATTTTCATGCACTAATGCAACCTCATGCTGTTAGAGCCAGGGTTGGATAAAAATGATTTAAAGCAGAACAAGGAACCTTAAACTGCAAAGATTACACACCAACATGAGAATATTTAACAGTCAATACCCAAAGCTGAACCAATACATATTTGTACAGAGACATTTTTAAAGAAAAGTTAGTTATGGTGCTTGTTGACCCGTCTTTTCTGTAAACTCCACCTCCAACTGGTTCATTCAGATGGTCATCCTTCCTGGTTCTGGTTCTGCTGGGGTTTTCCTTCCTGTTAAGAGGGAGTTTTTCCTCTCTGCTGTCCCCTCGTGCATCTCAGGGTGGTTGATTTGAAGAGAACAGTTAATTCAGTTCGTTGGTTTTTGCATAAAGAACTCCAACAAATCCGTCAGCAAGCAAAGGAGGAGAGAAACATACCACAAATGAAACAGCGCTATGGTTCCTGCAGCTGAAGATGGGAAAGAACTGTCCTAATTCATCACATTGGTTTGAATATTAGAGCTTTAACATCAGAAACTATAAGCCAGTTTCTAGAAATGACAAAAATGTTTTTTGTGTTTTAATCCAGGTGGTTTTATGGGAAAATGAGTCGCAGCGAGGCCCAAAGCCACATGATAGGACCACAAAATGAGGTGGGAGCGTTCCTCATCCGAAACAGTGAGAAAGACCGCGTTGGATACGTACTTTCAGGCAAGACAAAAAATATTGTGATAGATTAAAAAAACAAGAGCAGGTTCATTTCTAATAAACCAGACAGAAACTGTTTTATGAGACACCAGTGTACAGAGCAATAAAGTGTGAGTTATACGTATAAAGTTTAGATTTGGGATAACATCCCAACAAGTAACAACATATATGGGATAACAACCGTATATGAATCTGATTTGGGGACTGCTCAGAGAGGAGTGTAGAAAACCCCCAATACTGTCCCTGCAAATTAACTGCACATCTGCTGAGTTGCCTACACATGTGCCAATATCAATATTAAGCTCAAGTAGAACCTTTTATAGAAGCTCTGCAACATGCTGCCCTGTTGCTGATTCACAGTCCACCATAGCAAACAATCTTTCAGTAATGACATGGGTTACATATCTCAGGATGATGGAGCACTGGTCTTTGCTGCTGATATCTTGTGTGGTGTCAATCCACCCCACCAATGGGCTCTCCCATGGGGAGAGAGGACATGGGGGGAAGAGAGGAAAGGGGGGACATGCCATCACTGAGTGGCATATGACCCCCAGGGGACCCTGTGAATGCATGTTTGTATGGGTGTTTTGAATACATGGGAGGGTTGAGTGTGTCTTTATGTTGGTATGGATGGACAAAATGGATGAGATGGGGATGTGCATGGTTGTGAGTTTTAGAGGGCTGGGTGTATTGGGGGTGGGGGTTGGAGGGCATTGTGGTCTCTGGAGTGCGTGGTCGGGGGGACTGGGGCAGGCGCCAGTCCACGATGAGTGACTGTCTGGGCCAGCACCGCCCTCTGGGATGTCAGGCTGGAGTTTATCTTCTGGTACTGTCCCACTTCTAGTCATAGTTACTATAGTGACAGTGAGTGTTGCAGAGTTATCTCCCCAGTTGCTGAAACATGGCAGCCCACCACTCTAGCACATCTAGAGATGGGTTAAATGCAGAACTAAATTAAAAGAGTAAGAATTATTATTATTATTATTATTATTATTATTATTATTATTATTATTATTACCAGAATTAAATAAATTAATAAATATATGTAGATAAAAGATGAAGAACATATAAATAAATAAATGTATGAAGAAGAATGTAGATATCAAAAATAAGTGTGAATGGATAAAAAGATATTTTAAATTTATTCATTTTAAAGTCCTTGTTTATGACTGTTTTGGCCCTTCGCATATTCTTTCATTGTCATTGTGTGAATCTTCCTGCAGTGAAGTCGAGCGATCGGGTGAAGCATTTTAAGATCCACCAAAAGGCTGAGAAAACTTTCTATGTGGAACACGACCAGCTCTTCAGCTCCCTGGTCGAGCTGGTGGAATACTACCGCATCAACAGCCTCAGCACCACAGGCCCGCTGAGGAACCCCTGCAAAAGGGTGAGGCAGGACAAGCTGGCTGTGTTTTGGTTAATGTAACTTTTATTTCTTGTCACAAGCTCGCTCCAAATCCATCAGCTATGCGTATGAGTGTGTGAGAGATAATGAATGATTAGGTGTGTGTTTTTAACTTGTTTAGGTTATATACTTGGGTATGTGAGCTTATTTTTATTTGATGTTGAAATTATTTTGATATGGAACTGTTATTATTATTTGTACCAAAGAGTGCTTTCCTGCTCTTTGGTATGAAAAGAGCTATATAAATAAAATTTGATTGGTTACTCTGCTCCGCAAGTCACTCGAAGTCGATCCTGAATAAAAGGTCCTTGCACAAGCAGTTAAAATACTCCGACACATGGTAGTATTTATCTACATGTTGGATTACTATAGTTATTAATTACTGTGGTAGAATGTCATTTCAACAGTAGCTTTGAATTCAGATCAAAGTCATGATTAACACCGTCAATGTTAGCTCCGCCCACCAGGACTGATGGGTGAGTTTGACAGATAAAATTTATTTGTGATGCACTGCCACATGGGACACCCTGAAATAAGTAATTACTAAAAAATATATATATAAAATAATATTTAATTTCAATTAAATCAATGATATATTTAAAACAAATTAATGCATTTCCAATTTTAACACATTTAATAGATTATTCAATGCTGATTCATGTATTTAATTGTGGCACTTTTCTCCCTCCGCATATTTAGGATTATCGGTCTCTCTAAGTGATTGTAGATGTGAAAAAAGACTGAATGTTGGGATTAAATCAAAGCGTGTTTTAGCAGAGTAACTGAGGATGTCACATTAAAGGTGGGAATTTTGTCTTTGTTTTTCCTTCAATAGAAAAAGCCCAACATCCAAGATCTGAGTCATTTTACAGTGGGTGAATTTGAGCTCCCGAAGGCGGAGTTCACCCTGGGGGATGAGCTGGGCAGTGGCCAATTCGCTAACGTCTACCGAGGCTGTTGGAGGAACCAAATTAATGTCGCTATCAAGATCCTGAAAAGTGGTACTTTATTATCTAAGTAAATTTTGTAAATTGGTCTCCGAGGATAAAGAGCATGAAGACTTCCTGATGAGCTCATGGCAATATAACTTTCATACTATATCAAAACTAAAATGTTTAACAGTGTCTTAACTATTCCAGGTTAACGCATAATAGTTTGCTAAGTGTATAATAACAAATAATTGATTAGAAAACATATTGGGACTTCATTTCTGATCACTTTCAGACATTTTATATACGATATGGAATGTTAAGAGTGCCAAAAGAAATAGATTAAAATAAAATGCATAAAATAATTAGTAAATCAACAAGAAAACAATGATTAACCAAAGAAAAACAAGTGGGAATATTTTTTAATATTGATTTTTATACACTTATACCCACTTAAATTTGTCTATTGACATATGTCACTTAATGACACTTGCACATTAAATTTAATGTGTAAGTTTGTCCAAACTTGTGACGGGTAGAGTGTAATTATATCACGTCGTCATTTTAAACTGAGACAGCAGTGCAGAACAACCTGCACATTGGTTTTTGCTACTCCACTTGAACGGTTAAAGTACAGTTAGTAGAATCTGACCTTGAGCTCATGACCTCAAGCTCATAAGCCAGTAATACTCACCACTGGACTACGCCGAGCAACTGACTGCTAAATCTAGCAAGACTTTAGTAGACTGTGTTTCATGCACATTAAAAACTCCTGTTACAGCCTGACTCCACACATAGAAGCAAATCCAGTTGTCCTAAAAGCATCAGATTTTGCTTCTAAAACTGTGTTGCAACTGCTGCCAAGTTCCTCCCAGAGGAAGGGAGATTTTGTTAACATGAAGGTTTAAGAGTAATCCCCAGCCAACGTTTCCAGTGTTGGTAAGAGTCTAGTGATTAGTTTAAATGACTTTTATGCCAGAGGCTCTAGGTTTAAGTCCAGGAACTGGCAGTCATCCTGTAAAGAGTTGAAAAATAGCAAAACAATTCAAATAAAACAAAAGTAATTGATTTATAATAAAGCCTAAATAACAGCCAAATTATTTGATAATCGGCTAAAGCTATGCAGAAATGATCATAGTAAAAGCTACTGAGAAATAACATTAGATAAAAAGCTAAATCAAATCAGAAACAGACAAAACAATACAAAAAATTATTAATCTAAATATTAAAGGGAATGTGAGGAAAAAAGTCAGTCCTCTGACGAACAGGCAGCCAGTGTAAAGACCTCAGAGCTGGGCTGATGTGGTCCACTCTCTTGGTCTTAGTGAGGACTCGAGTTCTGAATAAGCTGCAGGTGTCTAATTGATGTTTTAGGTAGACCTGAAAAAACACTGTTACAATAATCAAGCCGACTAAAGATAAAAGCTGGACTAGTCCTGCTGAGACATCAGATCTTTTACCCTTGATATATTCTTAAGCTGATAGTAGGCTGATTTTGTAATTCCCTTAATGTGTTTCTCAAAGATAACGTCTGAGTCCATCAGTACGCCCAGATTTCTGGCCTGATTGGTGGTTTTTAGGTATATAGACTGAAGCTCTGTGGTGACCTTTAATCGTTTCTCTTCGGCTCCAAATACAATCACCTCAGATTTGTTTTTGTTTAACTAAAGAAAGTTTAGACACATCCAGTCATTAATCTCTTCAATGCATTTACCAAGAGCCTGTACGGGGCTCCTGGTGACATTGTAATATATATCTGTGTGTCATCTGCGTAGCTATGGTAACTAATTTTGTTTTTCTTTATAACCTGTGCCAGTGGGAGCATGTAGATGTTAAACAGAAGAGGCCCCAGGATGGAACCTTGGGGAACTCCACATGTAATTCTTGTCTGCTCAGATGTAAAATTACCTATTGACACAAAGTACTTGTTATTCTCTAAATAGGATTTAAACCAGTGTAGTGCAGTACTAGAGAGACCTACCCAGTTCTCCAGTGGTTTAAGCAATTTAAAAAAAGAAGAATAACACATTTTGCTTCACATCTTTAGTTAGTTTGGTTTTGGCCACATTTCCTGTCTGATCTCTCAGCTCACACGTTCCTCTGTTGATGTCATCTTTCTTTCTTCCTGAACTGTTTTTTTTCCTCGTTGTTGTTTACTCATCTGTAAAGTAAGTAACATCTCCATCATGTGTTTCTGGAGTGTACTAACATAACATACAGTCAGGTTTCAACTAACCTTATAACACACTGGATAAGTTGTGACATGAAAACAGTATTTATGTCTTTTTTTCAATATTTTAAAAAGAAGATCAAATCAAATCAAATCAAAACTTTATTTATAAAGCGCCTTTCGTACAGGATTGTGGCTCAAAGCGCCTTACATTTAAAAACATTCCCGTCCAATCACCCTCACCCCCCAACCCCCATACAGGCACACACACTCCTTCAGCCTAGAATAATTCAAAGTACATGATGCCAGGTGCAGATGGACAAATGAGGAAACCTCATCAGTAGGGGATCCATCTGCACCAAGGGTGGGACAGTATTCTGCCAAGTTTCTGCAACTGCAGGGACACAGGAGCACGGCGGCCCGGGGAGACCTGGCTGAGACACCAGCCCCCACCGCCAAGACGTACGTCCCACCGCACCGATCAGCCACAGCCGGACACCACCCCCAGTACAGACGGACCCCCGTAGAGGAAACACTGGAAGGATCCAGAAACAATAAAAGGCAGTAAAAGAGCATTCAGTGTATAAAACGTCAGAAGTAATAAAACCAAATATTACGAAGCTAATTAATACTTAAATAACTGAATATCAACTAAAAGCTAAGCTGAATAGATGGGTCTTCAACCGAGTCTTAAAAACATGAATGTTCTCTGCAACCCTGAGGTCCTCCGGCAGACTGTTCCACAGGTGAGGGCCGCGCCACTGGAACGACGCCTCCCCGTGGGTGTGTGTCCTGACCCTAGGAATGACTAAAAGTCTACTGCCGGAGGACCGCAGGGATCGCGAGGGTTCATAGGGTAAAAGCAGATCTGAGAGATAAGAAGGTCCAAGACCATTAAGACATTTAAAAACTAATAAAATGACCTTAAAATCGATCCTGAAGCACACAGGGAGCCAATGCAGTGATCGTAAAATGGGTGTAATATGGGCCCGCCTTCTGGTCTTTGTCAGGACACGTGCTGCTGAATTCTGAAGAAGTTGTAAACCTGAGATGGTTTTTTGGGGAAGACCAGAAAGCAGGGCATTACAATAGTCAATACGACTTGTGATAAAAGCATGCATAAGCGTCTCTGTGTTGGCCCGGGAGAGAATTGGGCGCACTCTGGCAATGTTTTTTAAATGATAAAAACCTATTTTGGTAATATTCTTAATATGGGGAATAAAAGTCAGCTCAGAGTCAAAAATCACGCCCAAGTTTTTTACTTGTGAAGATGGATTAAAAGACAATGATTGTAGTTTAGGTAAAAGTTTCTCTCTCTGGGCCTCAGGACCGATGACTAAAAACTCAGTTTTGGCCTGGTTAAGCTGGAGAAAGTTTTCTGCCATCCAGGATTTGATGTCCAAAATACAGTTAAAAAGAGCATCCATTGGCCTTGAGTCATCAGGAGACACGGAGATGTACAGCTGGGTGTCATCAGCATAGCTATGAAAGTTGACCCCATGTCTCCTGATGACCCCGCCAAGAGGGAGCATGTATAGATTAAAAAGCACTGGGCCCAAAACCGAACCCTGGGGCACACCACATGTGATCTCAGCTTTGCTGCTTGAAGTTTTTCTGTAAATTCTTGTTTGTTCAGCAGTTAAGATTTCAGTGCCACTTCCTCCTGTTGCTCCTCTATCTTCTCTGTTCCTCTTTCACATCCCTTCCCTCATTTATAGTTATCTGTTTATTTTCTCATCAGACTCGGAGATGAACCAACGTGAGTTTTACAGGGAAGTCCAGATCCTGAAGGGTCTACGCCATCGTCACCTCATCACTCTTTTTGCTGTGTGCACGGCATCGAACCCGTATTACATCATCACAGAGCTGATGGCTAAAGGCAGCCTGCTTCAATTCCTCAGAGGTAAACCTCATTGATCAAAGCAAACAATCACAGGATCAAGGTTCATTATTTTAACAGGAAAACAGGAACAGGAAATCTTATTCTGTAGTCTCAAATTTGATCTTTTGAATAAAATGAGTAAAAATGTAGCAGATGAAAAGCATCACATTGTAAAGTGTGCAAAGTAGATGTAATGTGCTAATAAACTAACTTTTATTCAATCTTTTGTGACAAAACATCTTAACAGCAGCTTCTTTCAGCACAAACATCAAGTCGTCTTTCCATTTTCTTCAACTCTCTTTTCTTAAGTTCTTGAAGAAATGGCTGCAGAGCTGGTACCATTTCCATTAGCTTCAATCTGTGTGGTGCTAATTGGCTAATATCGTTCTGCAAATACACAAACCTAAAATTATGAGCATTGTTAAAATGGCATCAAGTGAACACCATGAGCATGTTTGCATGCTGAGATGGAAATATGAGTTCACTTACTTAAAATTCAGCACAGACCTTCTAAAATAAGCATAGCATCTTAGCAGCTAGCTAAAATTTGTGAAACAATTTCTGAAAAATGTTCCTGAAAGTAAAATTGTGGTCCCCGAGAATCCCACCATATACAGTTTACAATATGATCAAAAGTGTTATAGAATCAGGAGGAATCTATGTGCACATAGGACAAGGCCAAAGGTCAAAACTGGATGCTGGTGATCTTGGGGCTCTCAGGCAGCACTGCATTAAGAACAGACATGATTCTCTACTGGAAATCATTGCATGGGTTCAGTAAGACTTCCAGAATTTACTGTCTATGAACACATGCTAAACCACATCCTGCATCCACCACAGCAGCATGGCTTCACAGGAGAAGAGTCTGGCTGCTGAACTGGCCTGCCTGCAGTCCAGACCTTCCACCAATAAAAAACATCTGGAGCATCCTAACTTTTTTGGAATTGGGGTTTTATCATGTTTATTGTCATTTGTCTGATAGTCAGAGTTGTGTGTCCCATTTTGTCTCAGGGCCAGAAGGAAAGCATCAAGACCTCGCATCCCTCATTGACATGAGTGCCCAGGTGGCTGATGGGATGTCATACCTGGAGGAGCGGAACAGCATCCACAGAGACCTGGCAGCTCGAAACGTTCTGGTGGGAGAAGATTACATCTGTAAGGTGGCTGACTTTGGTCTGGCCAGAATCATCAAGGTATGTAGAAAATGAAGTTTCACTTCTTTGTAGTCTAATCAAGTTTGCAGTTTTAAAACCAGCATTTTTTTGTCATTAAGGAGCCATTCTACATCACAGAAAATAAAATGATTCCCTTCAAATGGTGTTCTCCTGAGGCCATCAGCCATGGAAAGTTCTCCATCAAGTCAGATGTCTGGTCTTTTGGTGTCTTGCTCTATGAGATCATGTCCTATGGAGGTATTCCTTATCCAGGTTGGTTTTGTGATGTGTCTTATGGTTTGGCTGATTTGATCATTTTTAATCCATCATAAACAGATAAACTCACACATTACATCAATTCTACAAAAAAAAGAGGCAGAAAAATGACCATATTGATTTGGAGAAATCAAAACCGTCTACATGACAATAACAGCCCATTGTTTGGATTATTTATATTCAACATGAGGATTTTTCTACTGTAAGTCTCTACAACACCTACAAAACAACCCTGTTGAAAATTCTCAGCCAATGGAGTGACAGATATTGTGATGATGTCACTGTCTGCCAGTAGGCGGAGCTTGTTTTATGTCAGTGGTCATAACTGCCAACACTGGTCAGAGAGATAGATGGATGGATAAACAGTGACTGAAAGGAACCAGTTTCTAAGTGGTTTATTCACTGTACATAAACATTTTATTTAAAGATTTCTCAACACAGCTCAGTTGCTTTTTAAGTTGTATTAATAACAAACTGGATGTTTTTTCACTGACTTGACAGTCAACCTCTTCATCACAAAGCCTTTTTTTCTGCCTCCTGTCTGAAATGATATTCTGAAAATAAATTAAGTTTATCTTCACAACTACAAGGACTCGGAGTAAATTCACCTGGAACACAGTAGAAAATGTTAATTTTATCTCACATTACTGTCAGTGAAAACCAGAGAATAGCAGTCCAGTTCATCTAAGAATGAGTAAAGTCATTCTGAGGAGGAACTGTGCTACAGCAGAAGCTAAAAAGTGAAGCTGAGCAGTTTTCCGGTGTTTTAATAGAGGTGTTAAGCGGGTTAGGAAACTTTATTTGCAAACAGCTCCTCAAGACATTATATCAAACATTAAAATCCCACACATACATCCCACACATACACCAATAAAAACCACAAAGGAAATAAAAAGCACTAAAATTAAATAAGAAAGGAAATACCCAAAATGATCCTTCAATTATTAAAAATATCCCAAAACAGCAACAGAAAAAAGGAATTAAAACAACATGAAATACGATCATTTAATAAAGTCATACAAAGACATAGGTCATCATAAGTTCATTTTATCAGGAGTTAATGTATTGGATGACCCACTAATGTGCAGTGAAGTGACTAATTTGCAAAGATACCTTATCCACTCAAGGATTTACTAGATATACATCTTTAAACAGGCAGCCACGATGCAGGAAAGGGTTAAATAACCCTTCAGCTTCCCCTTGAGGAGCAAATTAATATACAAAAAACTTTTCTAAAATGATGGCCTGCCTCGATTTCTGGCATCTTTGTTTTGCTGATGTAGCTTTGCAGGATGAATGTTTTTTTTCTTGAAGTGCCTCAAAGACCCGATCAGGCTGCTTAGAAGAGCTTTGTGTTAAATCTGCGGTGGATTTGTAGGCTTCCTAACCACGCTGAACTCATTTCAAGGTCCAAGGGGATGATGATTGGGAAATGCAGGTTTTAAGAAAGTTATTGAACAAAATTTCCTTTTAAAAACAGCTTTTACAAAGCTTGACTTAGCCAATAGCTAACACAGCATGTGTGATGATAAACTGACAATAAACTGACATGGACGACAGTCTTCTCGCTATTCAGTGAAAAAGCTGGCACAGTTATATAATTAGAAAGGAAACAGGTGTATCTGCAGATATTTTAATGAAAACAGATGTTTAACCACTCTTCACCACTTCTGTCTTTCTATTTCTCCTCTCTACGTAAATCTTTCCATAGCTTATAGTAACCAAGACGTGTACGAGCAAGTTCTTAACGGATACAGGATGCCAGCACCCTTTAAATGCCCCAGATTTATTCATCAAATCATGCTGAATTGTTGGAGCATCGAACCAGATAACAGACCGGACTTCAGATCCCTCAGGGCCCAGTTGGAGAACAGCCCATATGAGTTGGAGTGAAAGCCCATGGACTTCCTGCAGTATGTGCTTGTTGCCACAAGGGGGCGATAGAGAGCAAAATAAAGACCTGGAACTGAGAACTTTTCACTACTGTTTTCCCTAAAACAATGACAGTTACGCACTTTTGTTAGGTAACCTGATAAAGTAAACAACCTTGATTTCCTAAACACATTCCTGATGGTTTACACTCTGCAGAAACTAACTTTGTGCATAAATAATGTGACCATTAGTTTATAGTCAGAAACTGTTAACTTGGTAAACTCAATTCTTTTTTTTTTCTTTTTTTACAAATCCTCTTATTGTTTAATATGAAAAGGCATATTGCTGTAAAACTTTTTAAAATGCCAAATTAAATATATTTTTATTAAACATACTTTACAAAAACAGAGTTTCTGCTATAAATACTTTTCAAAACTTTTAAAAGGTGTATTTGCTTAAAAGAGTAACGCTTGCATACTATTTTTATTATTGTAATTATTGTTTTTATTTGATCAAAGATAAAATATAATCAGCCTCTGTCTGATGATAAAAGTATGTGATGTGATGACAAAAAGCAGCTAAAAGAACGCAGATGAAATAGTTTCTAATCAATTCAACCGCCATCTATTCAAACACCCTGCAGTGCTTATGTTTAACCAGAAGGGGGCAGCACAGGTCTACTATCTGAACCTCTTAGCAGAGAATAAAGAATTTATTTGAATGACTGAAGAATGAATCACTTTTCAGCTGTTTTCTTTTACTACAACATCTCAGAAAACGGCCTGATTAACTTTTCTTTTTACATTTCCAGTTTTTCCTGTATGTTCCAGTTCATTGTCTCACATGAGGTTGTCATCCTCTGGAACAAAACATTAACTCTGTACTTATTTACTGTATTTTGTACCTTCTTTCTTTATCTGTATGGTGATTTTGAGTGTCGAAAAAGGCGTCTATAAATAAAACTTATTATAATATTATTATTATTATTATTGTTGTTGTTGTTGTTGTTATCATCATTATTATTATTATTTGCCTTTATTCTTATTGGGAACATTTAAAATCTAGAGCAGATACTTTAAAATATATATATATTTAATTAGGAACATGTAACAGCCTCAGTTTAAAACAGTTTATCACAGTAACATGAGACCATTTTGTCCCCTCACCCAAAGAAAAAAAAGAAATACATATGTATACATGTACACATGCCCATACACATATACACATACATTCCAACGATAATAAACAAAGAACAAAAATAAATATAAGGGGAGATCCAGCAATACAGAAAAATACAGACTTCTATGTTCAAGCTTGAGAAATGACAATAAATCAAAAAGTCGTTGAATTTCAGACAGAAAGCTTCTCAATCATCAGAAAGTAAATGTCGTCTTCTACAGAAAGCTGCTTGTATTATTATGAATGACCAAATAAGACTATATGAGGAAAGGATCGTAGGTTTATATCAAAGACATTGTGTGACATTATTTCTGCCAGAAACTGTAAACTGAAGTTCTACATTTATCACAGCCGTCGGTGATACTAGAAACAATTTGTGACAGTCAGGTTTCAGGAAAGTGAATTCTACAAAACTTTAAGTCGAGCAGAGATGGAGCTGGTACAGATTGCTGTAAGAGTCGCCTTCTGCCAATCATCATGCAGAGAAAGTCCCCGCTCACCTTCCCAAACTGATTTAACTTTTACCAGAGTTTACAAGTCAGAGCTTCGGAAGTCCTCCCTGAACAGACCTGGAGGCTTGGACGGAAAACCAGGAAACTGATTTAATCCAGCGCCTTATCTGAAAATAAAAAGGTGAGAAGGGGGCAAAGAAAACTTACAAAATAAACCAAGAAAAAGCCATGAAATGCACCTTCTGTGTATAAATCTCTAAAAGACCTCAAACCTTTATCTGTCAGATCAAAAAGGAGAGCTAGTTTGTATCGCAGACAAAACAAAAACAAAACTAGATTTGTGGCGCAACTCTTATCAGAACAAAGTGTGTTCGTGTCCCATTTAAATACCGTTTGTTGAAACACCTGCCACATCTACACAACCTGCGATGGCTGGTGTAAACAGGGTGCGACCTAAATATAGGACCTCCATTCAGGAAATGTTTATGTGCATTCATGCTTCAAATCTGTTCAAATGTGATGATAATAAAAAGTAAAGGCATTTTACACGATGCAAGAGCTCAAACTAAAGATCACCGACACACCTGAGCTACATAAGACCAAAGCTACAGCTGAAGCTTCAGCACACACACACACACACTCCAATCTATCCAGTGAGCAGCAGTTGTCTGGACCAGAATGTCTTGTTGATGTCAGAGGTCAGAGGAGAATGGACAGACTGGTTGGAGATAACAGAAAGGCAACAGGAAGTTCAATAATCACTGGATCCAAACAAGGTCTGCAGAATAACATCTCTGAACACACAACACGTCCAACCTTGAAGCAGATGGGCTACAGCAGCAGAAGACACACCAGGTGCCTCCTGCCAGCTAAGAACAGGAAACTGAGGCTACAATTCACACACACTCACCAACACTGGACAATAGAAGATGGAGAAACTTTGCTGGTCTGATGAGTCTCCATTTCTCCATCATGAAAACATGGATCCATCCTGCCTTGGATCAACGCTTCAGGCTGCTGCTGGTGTAATGGTGGGGGGGATTTTCTTGGTCCATCTTGTTCAACACCTTTCTGAATCTATGACACTAAGAATTAGGGCAGTTCTGGAGGGAAAAGGGGGTCTGAGCTGGTACTAGAAGGTGGACCTGATAAAGTTTACGGTGGTAAATGTGTGAACCATGGGGTTGACAACCTGTAGCTCTTGAGCAGGATGCAGCTCTTACCTCCTTCCTCCCTGGTTGCAGAGATCAGTCTAGTGTGATTCTGTGTGGACAGATTAATCTCTGTTCATTGCCACCAATGCTAGCTTAGCAGTGAGCTTGATTTGTGCCAAGAAATTAGCAAGCAACAAAAAATGTAACACTGAGAGACACGTCCAGAACCAACACATTTACTGAAGTGTACTAAGCTGATTTTAAAAAGTAATTTTAAAGCTATTATGGGAATGTTAACAGTGCAAACATACTTTACAAAAGTGGATCAAGTCCTCAACTCAACTACTTCTGCAGGTTTTGTTGCAGCTGAGGAGAAAGTACGACCATCCCCAAATGGAGAATACACCAAATATTTATTTATTTTAATATTGGAGCATCTATTCTTGGACTTGACTAAAATTAGAGACATGTCCCTCTACGTAAAGACCGTTAAGGACAGGACCATTAAAATGAGAACAAACAACTCAACTCAGCAAACTGATTCGGCTCCAGCAGACTCAGTAGTTTACGATGAGATGAGCGATGCTGACTGTACTGAGCAGAAAGTGCTGTGGTGCACAGGTTTGGAACTTTTCTCTTGTCATGACATAAAAAGCTAAATCTTAACAGTTTAGTTCATTTTAAGTTGCTTTTAAGAGTCAAATAGGTCCTGTGGCTCTGAACTATGTTTTTATTTAGTGGGGCAGATAGAGAAAATGACTTATCAGTAAATGTTCCACACATTTATTTATGTAAAGTATAAAAGAAGTGGTTTAAGCCAGGATCTGAGGACTTATTCTGATTAGATCATATGAGATCTCAGTAATCCAACTAAGGATTTTTTATTCTGACTTGACTTTGAGTTTTATTTACAGGGTCCATGTAAAGACAGGAGGTTGAACTTCTGGTCCAATCAGCATCACTCAGTTTGTGCACATGTTGGCCCATTTAATGAGAGGAGAAAAGCATTTACTGGCCAAGTACGTCCAACATTTCAGCTTATTATACCTAAAAAAAAATCTGTCCATCACAAAGAGCCTCTGTGTCGTTCCAGCAAACACCCTGCATGTTCACACTGGTGCTGACTACACGGTTGTACCTGAAAAGTGTCACATCAGCAAATCCCTGACTATTCACGGGTGAGTGCCAGCACAAGCTGGAATATGAAACCGTATACACAGGAGCGTATCTGGGCTCCTGAGCTGCAGAATCGCGTCAGCCCCGTTCATTTATGTGAATGGAAGGCAGGTCAAGCGGTTAGTCCTGAGATGACCCACTTACCCCAGAGCCTGGTGTCCTGAGCTCTGATGTCAGATTACCAAAAGGAAATTTCTGAATTAGGGTAAATATGCCATGATAAATATAGTTCAACATCTGATCTGCTGTGTCTGAGAATCAGTGATGAAGCAGAAGTCCAGTCATCTGGATTTAATTATACAAATAGGGATGAGTGTCCCATTGGATGATTTCTGCTTGGATGATGATGTTTCAGCTGCAACAAGTTATATAAAAACATCCATGGAGAAGCTGAAACTACTAAAACTGCATTAGGAAATGTAGAAGGAGAGCCATCGTCTTTCAGGAAGAAATGTGGTTGGAAAAACAACTGTAGAACAAATAGAAGAGAACGCGAGGGATTGGGACTGAAGAGGTGTGTAGCCATAAGAAAGCCACTAATCAGTGAGGCTAACCGGAGAAAAAGGCTTCAGTTTGCTAAGGAGCATGAAGACTGGATTCTGGAGCCAAGAAGGTCATGTGGTTTGATGAGTCCAGGTTTACCCTGTTCCAGAGTGATGGAGCATCAGGGAAGAAGAGAGGCAGATGAAGTGATGCAGCCATTACGCCTAGTGCTACTGTACAAGTCTGTGGGGCCAGTGTAAGATTTGAGGCTGCTGCAGTTGGTCAGGTCTAGGTCAAGGTCTACGATCAGGTTTAGGTTTAGGTTCAGCAACATTATGTGTCCAGAGTGAGGTCAGCTGATACCTGAATATACTGATTGAGCAGGTTATTCCATCTTCCCTGATGGCACGGCCATATTCTGAGATGACAATGCAGCATTCATGGGGCTCCAAAGAGTGTGAAAGAGTGGTTCAGGGAACAGGAGAAATCTTTTTTATACATGGATTGGCCACCACAGAGTCCAGACCTGAACCCTATTGAGAATCAATGAGATGTGCTGGAGGAGGCTTTGTGCAGTGTTCAGACTCTCCCATCATCAATACAAGAGCCTGGTGAGAAATTAACACAACCCTGGATGGAAATGAAAGTGACATTGCAAAGCTCATGGAAACAATGCCACAGCGAATGCTGCTGGAAACAAGATAAAGACGTCCAATCAAATTTTAGAAGGTGTGGCTATGACTTTTCTCTTTGTACTTCCAATCTTTTGAATTGGACATATAAACTTTCTTGCGCATTTATTCTTTGAGTTGCTAGCATTTCTAGTTTCCCTGCTGGTCATGAGGGCTGTTTCTTCCTAGTAAAAAGGTTTTTCTCTCCACTAGTCCTCATACACGCACAGGTTAGAAACTGGAATATAAACTGGGTTGATTTGAAACTGGACTTATTTCTCTGTTCAAACTGCTTTGGGATGACGCACATTGCAAATTGGTGCAATAAAATTAAACAGAATTATTCTCTTCTTTCTTTCTAAGTTATCATTTTTAAAAGAAACCTCCATCCTGCTTACACACAGTCCCACACACACACGAACACACACAACGTTTGTCTGATCATGTGCTCTGCGAGTACACAACCTTTGAACGGGAAAACAGCCAAAACTTATTTTTAATGCCATCCAGTAGATCTGGTGTTCCCGCCTGTCCTCAGTCAGCTGCTGTGAACCCAGTCATCCCAACATAGCCGCCCATCACCAAACCTCATGACTTCTAAAGCAAACATGCTGTCCGGTGTGTGTGTGCAGGCGTGCACCCCCATTTATTGTTTAAGTTCATGGAGATAAAGCTGATTTCTGCTGAAATGAAGTCCATCTCGTAATCTCAGTCACGACCCGTCTGCTTTTATGGCAGCCATCTTTAATGTAATATGGGACTTAACAACGTTATCCTTCAACTACCTGCACCTACTTTCTGTTTCACAGTGTTCACTAGAAAATTCTTTACTATTTTGCTAAGTCTTCTGTTTGTTTTTTCATTTAACAGCAAAAAATTTGCCATTTGGCTGCCCTGCCATAAACAAATATCCTAAGTGTAAAATTTATTAGCTGCCTGTTCAACTACTACATCTAATCAGCCAATCATGTGGCTACAATTCAGTATATTTAGTCATGTAGACATTGTCAAGGAGAGAAAGCAGAAACTATCCAGTGAGCAGCTCATTGTTTCTTTCATCCACCACGTTGGACGACTTGATTCAGTAAATGGGGAACAAAGTGAAAGCAACCATAGAAACAGAGTCAAGAGAGCACCAGACAGGAAGTCAAGGGACAGACGTGAGAAAGATGATAAAGGTAAATAAAAAGAGAACGATGAAGAGATCTTCAGACAGAGACGGACACAGCCAGTGGAAAAGAAAAACAGACAAAGAGGAAGATGAAGACAGAAGCCCTTACAGGCAAGATAGAGCAGCTACAGCATTATTTTCCTTTTAATATCAGCTGCACAGAGGCTGCTCGGCGGTGTGCTGGTTAGCATGTTAGCTAGGGGGAGATTCAAACCAAAATAAATGCATTCAGTTTTTATTAGAAGTTATAATGCATTCATTCACTTCAGCATCTTTTTTGTTTTGTTTTGCTTTGTTCTCATGACCCTCCTATATACAGTTAGACTACTTTATATTCCTTGACGAAGAACAAAACATACAGGAGAAGACTTCCAGATGTTCTGCACTCTTCTTCCCAGACTCATCAGATGACCATGCTTCATTGTCTGGGTTCATGTCCAGTTTTCAGCTTTTAGTGGACTCTGTCTGGACCACTAGACACTTTTCATCAGTCCACAGACCTCAGCAAAGAGCAGAACCTCACCTCTGCAGCTCTCTGGGGGTCTCTGACGCAGCAGAAAATACATTGTTGTGTAGCTTCCTCATGTGTTTCTTCAGATCCAAGTTGCAGCAGAAGCTCTTGCCACATGTGCACGTTGTGTCTGTACATGTGGAACATCAAGTTACAGATCTGGTGGATGCCTTGCAGATGGACCACTTGTACTGTAGGTCAGCTTGTGCTTCTTGTAATTATTACTAGCATTACTAGCAAGGTGAGATAGAATGGCTGCCATGTGATTGGCTGATTAGAGATTTGTGTTAACAAGGAGCTGAACAGGTGGATGCTGAGTGCATGTGCTGACTGGCGAGCAGTTCATGGTGAACCCTGCTTTTCTCCCAATGAAAAGTGGAGTAGTTTAACGTTGATGACCTTCTTTCATAGCTTCACAACGCTGCTAACGGAGCGTCATGACCATGTGGAATATATCTGAAGTCTAACTCCTGGAGTTCCACCTCACTTCCTCCCATCAAACGTCAGCCTTGCAGCTTTAACGTCCTCAGAGGGAAGCAGGAAACCCACAAGCCACCTGAAACACAGAAGTGGAACATTTGAACAGTGAGTAGTGAAATAAACTAAAATGCAAAGAATTAAAAAGAACCACAAATTCATTCATCCGTTGATTGATTGATTCATTCATTCATTCACCGTGTTACATGAAAATCTGGATGTTTGTGTCTTTGTG